>NW_025799647.1:383054-524741 GCF_021613505.1 Equus quagga
ACAGCAGCCTCGTCCGCCTCAGGATGCAGAACCACTGACAGCTGTGCTCAGAGTCCTGGTTTCCTACACCAGACACACACCCTGTAGTCCCACTGAGCGCCACAGCTCGGGCCCTTTTCCGGGCCTGGGGGCCTGGGCCTGTCATCGTGGTGGCACTCTTTGCCTTGTTGACAACAGCTCTGTCTCTGGGCAGATGTGAGGGGACCAGACCCCCTCCTTGGTGAGCCACATAAGCTCAGAGGCAGGCTGCCCATCGCTGCCCATCCCTGCCACGCACATGGTACTTCCTCCGCTGGGCTGCTGCAGGAGCCCAAACACCCCTGACCACAGGGCCCCTGCTCTGCCTCCCCCTCATCCTGGGAAGCACATCTCACAGGCCCTTTGGGACCTGTTTGCTGCCCGCCTCTTCTGTCTCATCTATGACCACTCTCACCTCCTCCTTATCCTCCTTACCCCATCCACCTCAGCTGAGCCAGACTGAACTATGGTCGTTCACTTTCTTGAAGTCATAATATTCTTTCCTTTTCCTGGAATGGCTTTCCTTCTTTTACTGGCTAAGTCCTACCCAGGTTCAAAACTCGACTCAGTTATCCCTCTTCCAGCGAGCCTTCTCTGACTCCTCTAGACTAAGGTAGCCAATCCTTCTCTGTTTTTCCACCCCTGGTCCAGCATTTGTCACACAGTTTGTAATTATCTGTCTACAGCCGAGAATCCCCAGTAGGCTGCATTCTTTGAAGGCAGGGACATGCCTTATATCCCCGGATTCCCAGTCCTTCACCCAGTGCTTGGCACACCATGGTGCAAGAGGTACTGAGCAAATGGATGGACGGATGCAGGTATGCATGCTCCAACCAACTGACCTAATGGGCCCAAATAGTGACCGCTGGTGATGCTGGTCACTGGGGAGCACGTGCATTTTGTCCTCATGTCAGGACTACCTTGGCCAGTATACAGCTCCTGACCTAAGCTGCATCTGGCTATGAGAGTGTCCAATCGCACTGCCCAGAGCCCCACGGGACTCTCAGGAAGCCAAAAGGCACATGGCTCCTGGCTTCTCAGAAGAGAAGAAAACCACCAAGTGCTTTCTGCTCCCTCCCTGCCCTGCTTGTCCCCACCATGTGCTCATCCCCCTTCCTGCCATTCAGGACTCTCACTCCAAAGCATCCCCTTTGAGACTAAAGTTCTGGAAGTCTCCAGACACCCCTGGACTTGCCTGTAATCAGGTAACTACAAGCTGGAGACAGGCAACTCCCAAAGAGGGAGGGGGGAGGAGGGGCAGGGAGATTTGGGGCAGAAGGTGGGACAAAGCCATAGCTACATGGTTTCAGGAAAAGGATCGACTCCCAGCCTTGCCCTCCCTGACTGTTCCCCACTCTCCCAGCCTTCCGCAGCATCTGAAAAGTCAGAGTCTCCACATTCCCTGCTGGGCCTGAGTCCTGCTCACATTCTCACCTCCCGCCTCCAGTGGGTGTTGCTGAGTTGATGGCCTGCACCATGTCAGTGGTGAGGGCATCCAGTAGGCTGGTGATAAATTCCATTTTTTTCCCTTCTGGACAGCCTGAAAAATAAAGGGAGATTTGAAGGCAGATGCCAGGTAAATAATCAAGTAAACTTCCTCAAGTACCATTTCCCAAACTCTCCAAGTCCTCCTCATCCAACCAACTCCACCTGGGGAATTGTTTACTGCTCAGATGATTCTCATAACCCTCCACAGCTCCTCCACCTGCAGCCCACAAGGGGCCATCAGACCAAATGGATAACAATGCTTTCAATTTTCTTCCATTCCACCAATTTTTGCTGAGTATCACCTCAGCATTCTGGTAAATGTTAGGGTCCTTATCCTCATGAGGTCACAATCTACTTGGGAACTCAAGCTACTTCCGGCATAGAATGACCAGGCACTCCTACTAGAGTGTGAAAATGCTCCTCTAGAGCAAAGGACCAGGTGCGAAGGGGCACAAGGGCTGGAGAAAACCCCCAATAGTCAAAGTTGACTCAAGTGGACCCACCAGTTTATCCGAGAACCTCTGCTTTCTTTCACTTCTCTCCTCCTCTCATTAAATCTCCCTTATAGATACCATCAACTCCTCTGTTTCTCTTTTCCTCCACTGCACTCTTCCAGCAAAGCCCCAAGCACAGATGAACCACCTCACAGATACACCTTTTCCTCGTCTACCCCCATGAGGTTCAGCATTGCTGGTGTAAACACCACCACACAAGTGGATAAATTCATGATAGCTAGCACCAAGTGGGCCCTCACGACCCACCATTCTCCTCTCTGCAGCAACAATTCCATTCTCTTCTGTCCCCAAACTCTCTAGGTCTCTGGTGAAATGCTCCCTTCTCAGAGAAGCCGGACTCTGAAGCAGATGCTCCCTGTCCTCCTCATAGCACCTTGCTCTTTCCTCTCAGAAGACCTGTCGCCACGGTTCATATACGTCTGTGTTCACTTATTTGCGCACCATCTCCCCTCCTATGTGAGCCTCGTGTCAGTTTTGATCCCTAGACTACACCCAGTGCCTGGCACAGAGTTGAATCTCAATTCACATTTGTTGAAGGGATGGCTAGAAGGAGATACCCCAGTGCCACGACTCCATCCTCTGACAGGGTGATTCCTACAAACCTTGCTTGGAAACCCCCTGACTTTCAGGAGCCTCTGTCTTCAGCTCTCACTTGGAGTCCTGGTGGGGAAAGGGAAGGCGGGCTCAGCTCCTACCAGCATTGACGCAAGTTTGTGCTGATTAAAACAACCATGTCCCAAGCCACTGATAGTTGGTAATCTTCTTGTAACTCACGGGCAAAGAACACTATAAATCCATAAGGGAACCCAGCACAGCAGCCATTTAGAGGTCCTGGGCCCCTTACCTGTGTGTCTGGTGTCACCCTGGTGATGGTCCTGGGCCACCAGGGATCACTGCAAAAGCACTCTGCAGGGCAGGCAACAGACGCTGCCACGCCCCTCAGGACAGCCCCTCTCCATGAGCTATCTTCTCTTCATAGCCTCGGGAAAAAGCGTTCCCAGCCCCCAGAACATTGTCCCAATCATGGGCAGATAGAGAAAGAACGCAGAACTGCAGGGATAGGATTTTAACCAAGGACTACATTTTAAAGATAAAAGGTAAGAGCAAGGAGAGAAACAATGCACTCAAGGGCACAGGACTAATTAGGGACAAATCCCAGACTGGGTGCAGATCCCACAGCTCCTGGCTCCACACGCCTGTGATGGAAACAGACCCAGAGGAAGGAGCTGCTTCTACATGATGATGGGGTGGAGGAACAGAAAGAGGTGAAGACCCAGCAAGGGGCAGTGTTGTTTCCCACCTGGCAGCTCCCTGTCCTTGAAGGGGTCATCCACCTCCGCACTCTTGGCCCTGGCGTCGCTCTCACAATTGGGCATCACGTAGCTGGGAAGAGACAGACACCAGGGGTGAGAAGGGACTGCGAACTGAGCTGACTGCGGCCACTACTGCCAACAATGATCTGTGTTGTCACTAAGCCTCGAGCTCCCAGGGCTGGCAGCAAAATATCTCCTACACTGTCCAGCAGCTACAAGGCAACCCCAGAATCAACGTTCGCAAGGAGACATGCACCAGCATGTCATTTTAATCACTCAAGCAGAACGATGTCACCTTATGTCTGTACACAGGATCTTTTCGATCCTTAGAACCCAGTGACTCAGGCAGAGCAATCACCTTCTCATCAGCGAGCCAAGGTTCAGAGAGGTTACCTATTTTTCCAAGGTCAGCCAGCTGGAAGGAAATACCAGAATCCAGCACCCAGGTCTTTCTACCAGAACCTCATCTGCCCATGAATGAAAACGTTGCTCTCCCAGTGCCTTGACTGGCACAGTAAAGCCAGGAGATGGGAGGGACCAGCCTCACAGGAAGCTGCTTCTTGCCCCAGGGTCCACCTGAGGGGCAGGACAGGTGCTGAGGGGCTTACCGTGTGGAGGTCCCAGGCAATGGGCGCCCTGTGTCCACCAGCACACACCAGCAGTAGCCAGTGGACTGGTGGCACTGCACTGGCTTATAGAGCCCCCCAGGGGCACACTCAGGGATAACGATGCCCTCACGGGGATTCTGCTGCGCCTCTTCCAGGGCACTCTGCCTCTCCTGGTCACATGAGTGGACTTTCTCTGCAAGAGAAGATGCAGCCTGGGGTAACTATCACTCTGGTGACTTATCATTGCCGCATTCCATGCAAGGACTCAACCTGGCTCCAAGGAACGGAAGGTCTGGCTGGTGAATGGCGGAGGACAGCTGTGTCTCCTGTGCTGCCCTTGGTGAGGGACAGGAGGCCCAGAGCCTCCTGCGGGCCTCTCCGCTGCCAGGATTCATCAGCATTCACAGCCAGTAGGTTCCACTGCAGCAACATGCCAGCCAGGGACTCCACGGCCACTCCTTATCAGAGCAGGGGTTTGCTCCAGGGCTGAAATTTCCCAGCAGTTCTCTGAGAGGTCAGGGAGCCTGACCGTCTGTGAGCTGACAAGCTGATGCAGGAAGCCTGCGCGTGGACACCCTCCCAAGCCCAGACACAGCAGGACAGAGCCACGGCCACCAGCCTCAGCAGGAGGGATGCTCAGGGCCCAAGAGGAGCAGGACCAAGGCCCAATCCTGCTCCTTCCAACCCTCCAACAGAGCGGGGCAAAGTAGGTTGAATGGACTTGAGCCCATTACACAACACTGATTTCATCTACTAGGAGACAGCACACAGGAAGGTGTCTGCATGCCGTGGCCTCAGGAAACGTGTGAACATGTCTGAACAGCCAAACCTGGTTTCCCCGGGGCCAGGCCCAGGCTGAGGTGGTGTGGGTGCCCCACGCCAGGGCTGGCTGGCCCGGGGACCTCAGACCTACACGGCCCCTGACCTGAAAATTCTACCCACTCAACCTGCCTGGTTCCCATTTCTTGCTTTGTTGTTGTTGTATTTTATTTATTTTTCAGTTATTAAAAATAAATAGCATTGGTTTTCTTTTCCTGTCATAAAGAAAATTTTGAAAAACCATAATCTCAGCAAAGTTAGACACTGCTTCCCCAGGCCTTTTGTTATACACATGTGCACATGCAAATACACACACACACACACACACACCTACTGGGGTTTTTTTAAACAATAAAAAGGATCATATCATAAACCTGCACTCTTACTTTTTTATCTACTTTTTAATCTATTTATTTATTTACTTTGTTATTATTTTTTTCATGAACATTATTCCACAACTTTTCTCCTAAAGAAGATGACAGGAATACATGTTTGGGCATCCCAAGAAACTCTCACAGCGTGTTACAAAGGTACCATTCTTAGAGCCAGGAACTTGGTATCAGCAACCTGCAGCCTCATGCTGCTCACTGAACAAGAGCACAAATGATCACAATTACACTTCATCGTAATGGAGCCAAGCCCTTTGAAATGAATGAGACACACAGAAACGGTACAGATGTTTAAACAAACTGTAGGAGTACTGTAGGTGTACACAGAGACATGAAGCAGTGTGACGCCGTCTCAAGGAGGAGTCAGATGATGGGGAAAGGATTCTTCGTCTCACTCCTAGGAAAAATGCAGAAAAACAAGAGCCCAGTGATTCTCACCCCAGGGGGAGGGGAATATCTCCTTCGGGGCATAAAAATATCTGAGGGTCAGGAGGTGGGTATGCATGGCATATTCACTATTAAAATATAATTTTGAATTTGGGAGGGCCGGCTCCATGGCCAAGTGGTTAAGTTCGCACACTCTGCTTAGGCAGCCCAGGGTTTGACGATTCGGATCCCAGGCACAGACCTATGTACTGCTTATCAAGCCATGCTGTGTCAGGCATCCCACATATAAAGTAGAAGATGGGCCCGGATGTTAGCTCAGGGCAAATCTTCCTCAAAAAAAAAAAAAAATGTATATATAAATATATACAATTTTGAATTTGGAAAATGAAAAAGAAATACTATTGTTTTCATAATGCAGACACAGCAAAGCTAAACAGAATCTCCTTGGCCAGAGGAATATGAGTTTAAAACAGTTGACAGACATTAGACTAGGGATTCTGAACTGGATTATAACTACCACCAGAACAGCCCCTACAAGCAGCTTAGGAAAGAGACAGAAGCTGATTGTCTAGAGGGGGCCTTGGTGAAACTGGGCTTGAAGACCCAGGGTTCGACTGGAGCCCCTGGCTGTGATGGAGCCATGGCACCTTCTAGGGGATTATGCAAGAGTTTTTCAACAGCTCCCCAGGCCCCAATTTGGTAGCCTTATTTTCCTACCTCATATTTCATGCCATGAAAAAGGCGACAGAGGAGCAAAAGCAAAGGAAAAGAGTTTTTTTACTGGCACCACGTTTGAGTAACAACCTCTGACAGAGGCTTTAAATCAAGATCCTCCAGGCCGATATTCTAAAGCCATAAATCAGACTGAAAGCCAGAGGCAAAGAGACGGGGGAGGAAGCTTCCCGGGGCAGAGAGAACGATGTACCTGCCTTCATACCACTGGGGATCCTGAAACTGCAGAGGTATGGAGAGGAGCAATCTAAGAAGAGGGGGACCCCACGGTCTGGGGGCTGTCGACAGATTCCCAGAAATCCTTATAGGCTATTCTGAAAAGTTTACAGCCAGCTTCCACAGAGGCTGCACCTAGTTTTATGGAGAATAAAAACCATACAAATGATGCAGTTCGCTAATTTGTGGGGTAGCATGGAATTAGAGAGAAGGCTAAATCCAGGGTTTATTACTTTTTTATTTATTTGTTTATTACTTTATGACAGTCCCTACAAGTCCAGGTGCCCCTCTAAGAGAGAGACAGGAATGGTTTATAATAACAGCACTAACCATTAGTGAAGAGTACACAGAGAGTTTGTCTTCCAACAGGAAGAAAATCTCCCTTAAAATCCTCTTTATACTAAAAATAGTCAAAGCAAATATGCTTTGAGTACTACGTGCCAGGCAATAGACTAAGGGCTTTACTGCCTAATCTCTTTGTCAGTGTGAGGTGGGCATCGATATTACGTCCCTTTTGTAGACAAGGAAGCTGAGCTTGGAGGGGTTCATGAAACTTCCCAAGTTCACTCAGCACAGAGAAAGGAGGGCTGGGACCCCAGCCAAAGGCTCCCAACGGTCAGGCCTGTCTTGCTAAATTCTAGGCAGACATTACTGCCTCTAATCATTTGCTCTTGGGAAAAAATACATGTATTTTTATGATGTGAAGTTCTTCCAGGTCAGTCCCTTTGCAGACGACCCTAAATATACTGCCTTCAAAACCAAGTGCGGAAAAACACATACTTGCCCATTGGACACAGCACAGCTCCTTCCAAAGCAGCAATTTTTATCAGCTTGTGCACACTACAAATCTTGTACCCGAGTATTTTTCCCTCTTTGCGTCTGAACTGGAAAACTCAAAGCCAAATTTGTAACTCGCCCACCACTACAGAATGGTGAAATGAATAATAGCTATTAATAGTTATGAATAATAGCCAATCTGAGCATTCACCATGTGCCACGCTTGGTACTGAGCACTTTACTTGTACTAACTCACTTCAAACTCATCACAGATAGGTGATATTATTTAGATAAGATAGGTGTTATAATTAACACCACGGAGCAGAGGAGGACTGAGGAACATTGACTGGCTGTGTGGTTTCCTCAAGGTCATATAACTAGGCAGTGGCAGAGAGGGGATTCCAGCCCGGCAGTCTGCTCCCAGGCTATGTACTTCACCTCTCCTCAGTATCGTCTCTCACTGCCCTAGCTAATGTGATCTTTATTCTAACCCATATTTCTCTTTTACTCGGTGTGGTAAATGGTTACAAATGGTCCCAGTGAATAACACCTCCCTGTCTACATGCCCCTGTGTAGACCCCTCCACACTGACTCTGATTTGCTCTGACCAGTGGAGAGGGCAAAGGTGATAGAGTGTGACCTCCAGGCCCAGGCCTTAAGAGGCCTTGCAGCTTCCGCTTTCATTTTCTTGGAAGCCACCCTGAGACCATCAGGTAAGGCAGCCAGTGCAGCCCCCTAGAGGATGAAAGGCCACTTAGAGGAAAACCCAAGTGGCTCAGCCCACTGCCAGCACCAACTGCCAGATGTATGAGTGAGGTCATCTTGGACATTCCAGCCCAGCTGACCCTCCAGCTGGATGAGTCCAGGAGTGAGTTCAGGTGGACCCAGTCAAGGAACCACCCACACAATCCACAGAAACATTAGAAAGAATAAGTCATTTCTGTTGTAAGCCATTAAGTTTGGAGTGGCTTGTTACTCAGCGCTGGATAACTGCGACACCCAGACTGGCTCAACTCTTCATTTGCCAGTTTACCCCATAAGGACTTCTGTAGCCCTCTCGGACCCTTCAGCCAATCCATCAACCAATCAATCAATCGATTCCCTCAGCGCTTCTCCAGAGGTGCAAATACTAATCAGTAAGTCTCAAGGGGCATCTGAGGACCCAGAAGCCAGTCCTTTCCTTAGGGCCATTGCTACCTCCTGCCCTTCTCAGTCACCTCCTAAATGCATCTTAAAATTCACAACCATCAGTTTTCCCAGATACCAAGAAGTCACCTTCCAGAATGCAAGACAAGGGGTCTATTTCAAGGGTCTCTCCATGACCACTGGTTCAGAGAGGGAGCTCCCCAGAAATGGACACTCACTGTTCTAAAACATTGAATCGCTGCTTAAGACAGTTCAGGGAAGATGACAAGGTTAGAAGGTCTGGCCTGATAACTATGAGAATGGGCCAGAACCGTCTGTAAACACTCAAAAGACATAAACAGCAGGGGAGAGGGAACAATCAAGGCTTTCCGGGGGGAAGGGGAATACCTGACCACACATTCTTACACACTCATGCACGCCCACCCCTATAATCCTATCCCGGGATGGTGCAGAGAAGAAATGAGAGCCAGGTCACTCCCCACCTGGCAGTGGACGGTTTAAGTAAGTTTCACTCACAAATCTCTGATTACCTAAGAGAAGAAACACAACAGGAAAGCATCCCTTGGAAGGAATGAGAACACAGTCGGCTTTTGCCACCAGAAAACACACAGCCTCTCTTCCATCAGTTACACGTAGCGCCAGAGCAAAGCAGGACTCAAGTGGTGCAGGGGTGGGAAGGGAGGGGGACAGGAGAGACTAAGACTAGGCTGAACCAGACGAACATAAACCCTGTCTGCAGGCCCAGGGCACCGGTTCTTATGTGTCCAGCCAAGACAGCTCTGTCTGCTCTGGCTGGCCCACACCCCTGTGCCTCTCAGTTACTCGTGGTAATTAGGAGCAAAGGAGAGCATGGACAACCTAAATCCTCAGCTAATCCCCAATCTCGGTTTTAGCCCAGAGTTTATCCTTCTGTCCTGGGAATCTTTTCTCTTTTATCATTGCATTCTTTTTTTCTTCTTTACTTTTTTTTTAAGCAAAAATGGCCAACAAATATAAACATTAGAAGATTTCGAGTTTCAGGTCCTTGGGCTGGTCTGTCTTTCTGTTGCTGCCTTTCAGATGAGGATCTGCAGAGGGAGGGAGCAGACAGGAGAGCTGAGACACTGAGTAAGCCAACCCCCGAGTCAGCAGGTACTGGGGAGCTGGTCCCATCGTGAACTCTAGGGAGAAAGAGCAGAGGAACTCCATGGTGATGGAGGCAGAGGAGGAGACGGGTGGAAAGAGAAGGCAGCAGTCAGGGAAGGTGAGAAGCAGTCAGGGTTCTCCAGAGAAACAGAACTAATAGAAGACAGAGAGAGAGAGAAAGAGGGAGATTTATTTTAAGGAATTGGCTCGTAGGATCACGGGGGCTGGCAAGTGTGAAATCTGTAGGGCAAGCTGACAGGCTGGAAATTCAAGTAAGAATGATGGTGCAGTCTTGAGTCCAAAATCAATAGGTCAGGCCAGCATGCTGGAAACTCAGGCAGGATTTCTATGTTACAGTCAGGAGGCAGAACTCCCTCTTCTTCAGGAAATCTCAGTTTTTGCTCTTAAGGCCTTCAACTGATTGGATGAGGCCCACCCACATTATTGAGGCCCCTCTGTTTTACTTAAAGTCAACTGATGGTAAATGTCAATCACATCTAAAAAATAGCTTCGCAGCAACATCTATACTAGCATTTGACCAAACTAGGCACCGTAGCCTAGTCAAGTTGACACAAAAAATTAACCATCACAGGTTCATATGAAAAATGAGAGCAAGAACAAAGCCCAGTCTTACAGAAAACCATACACAGAACACAGAAGAGGGCCATAAAAACATGTATTAGGAAGATGCCTCCATGAAAGACGCAGTCTTCCCAGAGGAAGAACCAGAAGCAATTCTCCTAGCGGAGGCTCAGTTTGTAATTAAGGGCAGCTGCTCAGACTGGTCTGACCAAGAGTTGCTTATACTGGAGAAAATGGGAGTGGGAAGCTGACAAGGCAGAGGACAATGTCCTAAGAGAGGAAGGTGCTCCTGGAGTCTCGGACCTAATGCAGGATCCTGAGTAATACATGAGGTTAGGGCTCACGGAGAAGATGCAGAGGAGGTCAGAGTCCTGCGTGGGCCCCATTTCTCACACAGGCTGGTACTGAGTATGTGCTGGCACCATGTCAGGCTCTGGAGAGGTCAGAAAAGTTTTGTAAGACATAGCAAGAGGAAAGAACTAGCCACAGGATCTTAACTTACCCGCGTTTCAGACATTCCTCCATCCCTGAAGCTTTCTCTGAGGGCCCCAACCTAGAGTGAAGACTCCCTCTGCTGAGTCTAAGACTGTGGATCTGTTGCCTTCATGTACCCCTTACTCTTGGTACCATGACTTGACCAGACTGAGAGTCAAGGACTCTGCGACATCCTTCCCCATCCTTCACCTCACCCATCCACGGCCCCCGGGTCCTTATTCCTAGGAAAACCATGATATCTCAGGTTTAAAGGATCCGTAAAGAGTATTTGGTGCAAGAACCCCTCTATTGCTTGAATCCCTGCTACGCCATCCCAGCCACAGAATTCTGCCCTAGCCTGACACTTCAGAGATGGGACCACCCACTGTTGAGCATACGCCAAACGTGGGGATGAGACGCCAGAGGCTGAAAAAGGAATATCTGTTTCTTTGACTCATCCTGGGAAAAGCTACAGTCAACTCTCAGACTATCAAGTACTGGATTTTCTTAGGAGAAAAATCCATAAAAGGTTACCCGCCTGAAAAATGAGGGGAGCTTATTTATGTTTCATTGCAAAAGGAATCATCCCACCAGGCCAAGAATATTAAGGAAAACACTACAGTTGTGTCGCCTACAATTACCCTGAAATCCCTTCAAATACCTCACACCCACCTAGCCTCTTATCAAAAATGAATGAAATGCTGAACGATAACCCAGAATAACAAACTGTGTGTTAAAAACAACCTTTCCTAAGTCACAATATGAAATTCCAGAGGCGTAAGAAATCAAGTGGCTCCCGCCTCAGGATTCTCGGGTCAGCATGTGAGTGTGTGGGTGTGTGGCGTCAGGACGGTTGCAGAGAATCTGGCCAGGGAAGGGACTGCAGGAACAAAAGGAGGGACAAGGACCAGGTTGAAGCAGTGAGTCTCCTGTTCTTGAAGGGCCGGCCCGGGGACTGGGATTGTGGTCTCCAGGGGAGGAGATGCTGCTGGAGTCCATAATCTTTAAGAGTGATTTATGGTACATCACCGAGCAAGCCCTTTCTGTTTATTTAGCCACATGGGGTTTTAGCACCTATGGTTTCAGGCCAACTATGTGAAGAGGTTATTTTTCTTACTTGTGGACTTTGCATTTTTTCACAGGAGGAGCCAAGTAGCCCCCAGAGGACCATTTTTCCAAGCACCATTTGCTGGCTGGCTCTGCCCTTCCACCCTGAGCTTTCCATCACACTCAGCACTGAGCTGCTGCCTGGCCGCCACCAATTCCCGAGTCTCAGAGTCACCCAGGGACTCCAAGAGCCCCCCAGAGGGGAGGGGAACCCACAGAACCAACGCTCAGGGCTCCCTTCAGAACAGAGGGCAGACAACAGGCCCAGAAAAGGAGAGGCCCAGAGAAAAGGCCCTACCGGGGCAGGAAGAAGCAGACTTGGACAAACAGAACGAAGTCAACCCCTGAGACTGTGCTCAGGTGTGTATCAAGTAGAGGCAGGGGTGGGGAGAAGAGAAGCAGAACACGCACAAATTTAACGCAGTCACCTCTTCCACTGGAGTGGGTTTCCCCATCTCACTTCATCTAAAGGCCCTATCCCTACAGAGTAGGCAGCCAAATGAAGTGAAAACAATAATGTCATCAGCCAATCCCAACCCACAGAGGGACCTTAGACCGCTTCTCTGGAGGAGGGCACCCATTCTGATGGACTACCTGGCCAAGAGAAGAGAGGCTCTTCAGCTCCAGCCCAGAAGGACAAGTGAGGATCGTATAAAAGCTCAGTGGGATGGCTGTTCCCAAACACCAGAGAGAACTCAGGCCCGTCAGAGGGAAGCTGCTCCAGGAACAGGAGTGGAGGGTGGGGTGGGGTACCTGGGCTTCCCTGGCAAGGCTGAAAGCAAGAGTAAGGGCCTGGCACCCTGCTCCTGCACACTCCACCCAGGGCCTGGCATGTGGAAGGTTCTGTCACTGTTTCATGGGCGTCAACAACAGTTGGAAGAGAGACGGTATGGTGTGGTGGTCAAGAGCATGGGCTTTGGGGTCAGAAGGATCAGCCTCTGCCACTTGTTAGCTCTGTGACCTTGGGCAGTTTACTCCAGCTCTCTAAGCCCCAGGTCCCTCCCCTGTAAAAATGGGGTAACAAGAGCATGCGCCTCGTGGGGTCATTGCGAGGATTCAGTGCGATAGTGTATGTGAAGCACTTAACCCGGCGCCACAGGAAGGGTCTGAGGTCTTCGGTGCTCTAAGGTAGCAGCAGCCTCAGCAAATGTGGAGTAAACCCAGGCTTCCTGACCCATCCCTGTGAATGACTAGTCACCCCAAGTAGTCTGCAGGCATAGTGGGCACAGTCTGCTCCAGGTGGAGGCGTTAAAGGGGGGCACATTGTAGGGAAACTGAAAAAATCACAATATAACTAAGAATCAGTCTGCTTTTTATGATCACCATGCCAGCAACTCAAAACAATATCAGTGATAGGACCTTCCTCCCCACTGGGGTGGCCCACACCACTGCTCGCTCCCATTGGCACACCACTGCCCGACAGTCAACTCCTCCCTTAGATGCTCCTTGTATTTCTTCCCTTGGCCCCCTTAGCACCAAGTAGAGGTCTTAGCACATGACAGTTGTTGATGCGCCTATGACCCAGGACAAGGCCCTTAACTAGTCTGGCCTCCTTTTCTTGTCTAAAATGAAGCAGTGGTACTAGAATGATCCCCAGGCCCTTCCCACTCTCACAGCCCACAGCTTATAACCGACAGGATCAGGTGTGCTTCCCCATGGCTCAGGGGCCTGATCCAAACCAGTTTCCCACGCCCCAGGGGAACCCAAGCACCAGGAAAGGGGCTGAGCGAAGGGCAACACTGCTCGGGGCCTTCAGGCTCACCCCTTGTACCTCGTGACCCTCACAGTAATGCTGTGTGGCTCGGCCTCCTACGGCTCAGAGGCCCCATCTCCAGAAGCAAACTAACAATGCCCATCCCACATCCCAGATGCTGGCTGAAAGCTCCTAATCACAGGAGTGTTCGCAGTGGGCTCTGCAAATAGGGCACGTTGCTGGGATGAAGCGCCCAGGGTGAGGAGACGTAAGGGAAAATTACAGTCCAACCAGCCTGTCTAAATAATGTCTCTCCATGGAAACTAAAATGGCCATGTATGGTGCACCATTGTCTGAAGCACTGACCTCTTCTTTCCCACACAGACAGAAACTGAGGAGTACAAGAAAACAAGATATAAATTCTGCTGAAGGTATTCCTTCTATGATGGATTGTCCCAAGATAGCATAGGCCTCTTTTTTTTTAACTTTTCCCCCAAACCACCCCTGACTCACATCCACTCAAATTTTAGGAAAGGCTCCATCTCTATTGACTCACTCGTTAAGTGAGCTCATATGACCCTTCCACCAAGAAGAATATGAAGTGCTTCACAGTGGTTTTGCAATGACAAGTACCAAGAAAAGGCATGCTGTCTTCTTTCTAGTTTTTCTCAGTCATTTCGTTGACTTTGACCTGACAAGCTCTCTCGTTTAAGGACAAGAGATAGTAAATAAAAAATTCAAGTGAGAAAGAAAGAGGGGAACACAGGCCAAGGGAGAGATGGAAGAGAGATTTTTTTAATGTGTCAAAGTATCATAACGTAAAGTATCATAACTTTATCAAAACATGTTATCAAACATGTATCAAAACATGTATCAAAACATGTGTGTGCTTATCAGATATAACCCTGCCTACTTCCAAAGCCATTTTACAAATAAACACAGATGGAGGACCCTCAGATCAAAGCGGAGACTGTAGTTGACTTCTAGAAAATTAGAAGGAGCCAATCACAATAGTTTGGCAGGATCTTTGATTTCAGTTTTTAGCAGCAGAGACCAAAAGGAAAACATTGGGACACATGGTTTTGCTATCAACACCAAAAAAGCACACAAACTCACCTACAGAAACAAAACTTTTGCAGGTCGAGAAAGTTCCAGAGGCCAGGTCCTACCCCCTCTCCCCTTCCACCCCACCACCACACCTCTGTGTTCTGAGCAGACAATGTGCAGTGAAGGAGCCAGGCAACCAGGAAAGCTAATTTTAAAACAGGGTAAAAATGAGCTGAGGGGCTAGGCTCTCTGGGGCCTCCAAATGTGTTTACGGCTCCTCTCTGCAAAGTGAAAACTTGAGCAAGGCCTTTGTTGCCAGAGAGAAAGCCATAAAGATGAGAACCCGGCCCCGGCCCCAGGTCCATTCTACTGGCCATGATTGACCAAGACACCTGCATGAGATAGATGGGCAGACATCCAGAAGGTCGGTTATAGAAATAAACATCAAAGGTTTGTTTTTATGTAGATATTTTAAATGCACACAAACCCAGACCCGTCCGAGGCTGCTAACGTTAGTGGATTACTCATTCTTCCTCCCAATCACGTCAGCGTGAGGTTCCAGGTGGCCGTGGGGTATTTGCTTACAACAGCTACTGCTGGTTTCCCTGAGAGCTGTTTATTTTTCCAGGCCTCAGGTCATTACATCACCCAGTGGTTTCTGGGCAGGCTGGTTTAGGGGGTGGGGATCCAGCCAGGATGAGCAGTTGCCTCAATGACCCCAAATCCCAATCATAGCAGCAGCTATCCCGGCAGGAACTTCCCCAGTGAGGGAGGAGCAGTCCAAAATGCAGCCCAGGGGCCCAAAGCAGACCTAAAGAAGCAACGCTCTGACACCGGCAGGTAAGGGCAGGGACGCTGCGGACAGCTCCCTGTGACATGGATGGTGAGTTAGGCAAAACTCTCATGTACAAGGAGACAGGGGTCATTTTCACGGCAGAACTTATAAGAAATGCATTTCAGCCTTGTGTCCCTGCTGATGGCTCTGGCTCCGGGAGCAGAGTTAGCACGAGCTGCTGACTTGACTGACACACAGAAGGAAGGGCTGCAGGGCAAAGAGGCGAGGAAGGGAAGGCACAGTCCTTTTGGATTTAACCCACAGGGCCAGGTTCGAGAGCCTTCTTGAAGTCCCAGATCAGATCATGAAAGAAGTTAACTAGAAAAGATGGAGATAAAGGAAAGAAAGAGACAGGGAAGGAAGAAGGAAGTCAAATGACCCCACTAGAGGCTCCAAGAGTTAACCCCACGGTGGCAGAGGGAAGGGCGCACATGCCCGAGGGCGTCGCCACACTGCACAAAGGGAAGGGCTAAGGCTCACACGATCATATTTCCTGAGAGATAGTATTTTCCCAGAGGAGAAAGCGCAGACTTTTGTCACACAGAAAAAAAACTTATAAATCACAGCTGTAGCAGAGTGTCTGTGTATAGTAAAATTAGAAGCAGTGAGATTAGGGATGAAGAATGAGATGAAGCCTAGTTTTTGTCATTTCTTTAATCTCTTTACTCTTGTCTATAAAATGTAGATGATTAAAAAAGTTTTTTCATTCTAGCTATATTAAGAAATGCCTTGGTTAGTGCGCGATACCAAAAACTCAGCAAGGGTTCATCTGTCTTATAAAAGCAAAACAGAGTCTCTGGCCAACACCATGTATGAGCAGATGCTTGCTCTCGAGTTCTAGGGCATTAGCCAGCCAGGTACGTTGTCTTCCTGAGGGCAAGAAGAACTCCAGTTCAGCGGACGTGAGAATCAAAGAGAAGAAGTCCAAAGACACAAGGCTGTCAACGCTGAAGACGCCAAGTCCTCAAAAGGCCACAATGACCATGGTGACCATATGACAAAGTCTTAAAAACAAAACCTCCAGGAGGGGAGAAGGAGACAGGATAAGTCTGCAGTCATATGTGTCATGTTATTGCAAAACTTCAGCTGCCCAGTGGAACCTTTCCAACATCAACAGTCCCCAGGCCAGAAAACAAACCTGGCGTCACAGGGTCTGCGTGTGAAAGAAGGATGTTTGGGGTGTAAAAGAAACTGGGATGGCCTTTCTGCCTCTGAGAGAGAGCTGTGAAGAAGAGCTCTCACCCAGACGGGCTTCTCAGAGTCCCACTTCCGGCTCCCCAGAGATGGGGGCTGGAGCTCACCTGAACCCAGAATCTTCCAGCAAACTCTAATGGGAAACTGTCTCAGGGGCTTGACCCAGAAGCTCCAGTCCATACCAGAGTCAAGTGCCCAGACCTGAGTTATCAGTAAAGTATATCTGACTTCTCATCAAACCAAATGAGATAATGTGAAAAGTGGCTAGCACAAGACATAAAGATATTCCATCAAGAGACACCATTGTAGGTTTTTGTGAATCACTTATGGTGTATCTACTATGTGCTAGGCATTTTATATACATATCGTTGAATCCTTAGAAAAATCCTGCAAGGCACTAGTAACTTTGTTTTACGTATAAAGAAACCAAGGCTCAGGGTAGTTTATTAACTTTCTCAAGGTTACCCAGCCTCTCACAGGAAGGGAGCATTGGAAGCCAGGTCTGTAGGTTAGTCTATACCAAAGCCCATGCTGTTGCCATTACAAGGTTTCTCTCTTCTGTATACAAAAGACATCCCACTCCACCGCCTGCAAAAGCCAAACCTCCGGAGGCTTCCTTGGCAACCCCGTTGCGAGAGCATATGCCAGAACAAACATTAAAGCTTGACAAAGGCTAACACTAACGTGAGACGGTGAAGAGCCTGCGCTGATGCAGGCCTCCCTGGCATGTCAGGAAACCTCTCAGGAGACACAGCCCCGACTTCTGCCTGGTCCGCGAGAGGGACCAAACCAAAGTCAGAAAGACGCCCCCACACATGCACCCTCATCCAAATGCTTCCACTTCAATCTTATACGCCAGGGCCCAGCAAAATTTTTTCTGCAAAGGGTCAGATAGTAAATATTTTTAAAATATTTAAATGTGATGGTCTCTGTCACAACTATTCAACCCTACTGCTGCAACACAAAAACAACCAAAGATGTAAATAAATGGGTGTCACTGTCTTCCAATAAAACTTTATTTGTAAAAACAAGCAGGTGGCGGGGTCGGCCCCGTGGCCGAGTGGTTAAGTTCACACGCTCTGCTGCAGGCGGCCCAGTGTTTCGTTGGTTCGAATCCTGGGCGCGGACATGGCACTGCTCATCAAGCCACACTGAGGCAGCGTCCCACATGCCACAACTAGAGGAACCCACAACTAAGAATATACAACTATGTACCGGGGGGCTTTGGGGAGAAAAAGGAAAAAATAAAATCTTTAAAAAAAACACAAAAAACAAAAAACAAGCAGGTGGCTATTTGCCAATACCTGCTATATTCCTTTGTGACACCATGTCCTTTACACGTAATAACATCAAAAAGATGGACAGGCACTCAGAATTACCACTTGATCATGATGGTATCAAGTGAGACAGTCCCCCATTTACTAGGAAATTTCTAAGGTATCAATCTGTGCTAATTACTGCTGGACTCAGTCTTTCCTAGGGAGCCTGTAGCTCTCCCCCAACAACCCTGTCCTGTACACTACCCTTATCAACATAACTGGGGCCAACTAGGGAAAAATAAAGGTGGCTGGGCCGCTCCAAAATAAGGAAGGTGGTTGTACCTGCCTGGAAACTACTTCTCAACATGACCCCATCCTCATCCAATTAAAAACTATCTAGGGGAAGTAGGAATGGAAAGCGGAAGAAATGAAGCGTACGCATACATCATTAACCAACTTGACATTGCCACCTCACTACACTCAGAGAGTACAGCTCAAAAAGACAGGCACTTTCTTCCCAAGGATACGTCATTTACTGCAGCCCCACCGCTTACTAGCTGTGACCCAGGACAGGTACTTCCTCTCTCTCGGCCTCGGACTCTTCATCTGTAAGACGGGGACAATAACTATGCTTATGGTGAAACTCACATGAGATACATGTAAAGTTCTGAAGGATCTGCCAGACTAGCTATGACGACGGTGATGATTCTGATTTTACTGATGATGATGATGATGATCTTTTCTACTCCATCTTTCCCAAAAGCAATCAAACACATTGAACTAGATTCTATAATAGATACAATAGAAAGGCGATAAACTTTCTCTCACAGAGTTTACAACCTAGATAGAGAAATTAACCACTTGTAGATGAAAAACAAAAACAATTCACGGGAGCAGTTGCTAAATGTCAAATGAATGTTTCAGGCAAAAGATGCTGTATAATTTCAGAGAGAGCTCACCCTCGTATCTACAACTTGGTCACAGAATGAGAATTAAAGCTCACACTAGGGCCTTGAAGACCTCCTGGAGGTTCAGAAAACGGGGAGACCATTTGTAGATGTCACTTCCAGGTACCACAGGCACCAAAACCACTTCTACTTGACTTAACACATCTGCCTAACAGTGAGGAAGGAATGGAGGACGGTCTTAAGAAGAAGCCTCCTAATAGATGATTTTGCTTAGGCTGACAATCACAAATTCTTTCCCGATTGAAGAATTCTCACGATAAGCAGTATCATTAATATTCCCATTTTTCCTACCAATAATGATGATAATAATAAATATGTGTGCTTAGAATTTATCACGCGTTTATATTTATCACTTAGCCAGGCATTAGTCAAGTAGCATACAGACGTTAACTCAGTTAACATTTAACCACAGTCCTTTGAGGAAAAGATCATGATCCCCGATGAGAATTGAGGCTCAGGGGGATAACTGGACTTGACTGGGTCACTCACTAAGAGTTAGAGCCAGAAACTGAACCCAGGTTTCACGGACTCCAAAGCCTGTGCTTCCACCAGGCCACTGTTCTGTCAAAGACTCTGGCCCATGGGAGTTTGCATGGTCTCCTTCCTACCCCACCCTCCCACACCTCCTCCAGCTTTAATTGAACAGGGAACCAAACACGTGCAGAGGTACTGACCGGCCCAAGTCACAGAGAGAATCAACCAACGCCGCATGGATCCAGCTCATGGTCTAAATCATTCCGCACACTCTCATCCCCACACTACCACTTTTACGACAGAACTGGCCAAGGACAGTACACTCATTAATTAATGGTCACGTAAAACTCTGCCTGCCAGTTGAAAGGGATATATCTTTAGTTTATAGACCTTGCTATCTATAAGGAAAAGGTGATATGGTTAACTTCAACAACCAGGCATAAATTATGCTGAATGGCATTTCTCACAACAAAGTTTTAGGCTGAAAGAAGAATGATTCTGCCCAACCCCCCCCCCCCCCCCATAGAGATTGAGTTGTTAACACATTTTCCTGTTGATGGACATGTGGGCCTCATCGATAGTATATAAACTTTATTGATTTTGGCCTTTGTTGTGATGTAAATGAATGCTACACATAAGTCCTACAAATCTGATCACTCTTTAAAAATTATCACCTTTCTACAAGGAGTTCAGCCAGTACCAAAACCTGGCTACTCCTAAGACCCTCAAAAGATCAGACCGGAAAAGACATGACTGTCAGCAACTGTTTAGAGCCTTAAAAATACATAGAAGCAAGTCTTTTGAGGCTTTAAGTTCAACTTCTCTATGTCCAGCCATTCTTCTTTTAAATTCTCCTGCGCGGCACACAGAAAGGCAGTTAAAATACTAAAACATACAGTCCAAAGTTTTTTAACTAAAAGTGTCAACTACTCATGAAAGATGATTCCTGAGATAACAACTGGAGAAAATTAAAGTTGGAAGGGATTAACTCATGAAATCTCATTTTACAGCTGTAGACATTGAAGATCAGACCAGTTAAATGACTTCCCCAAGCCCACAGAGTAGGTAGTCATGGAGCAACCATGGGCAACCACAGATGGATCTGGTATGTATATAATCCAAGGCAGATTATTTACCTGAATTTCTTAGATTGGTGTTGTTCAGTTTGGAGTCCTTGATTACCAAGTGCTTAATCCATAGAGTGGGAGCTGTGATTTCTGGAGAAAAAAAAAACAGCAAAGAGAGAGAAAATAAAGTCTAGGCAAAGAGAGTATTAACTTGGAGTATAACCCCCAGACTTCTTAATAGCTTTTTTTAAAGTCTAAGGCATTCAAGGCTTGACCTATCTCCCTAGTTCCATATCCACTTTGCCCCAAGCCCTCTCGCTTCCTCAAGACGGAAGCTCCCCTCCCCATTAGCTCATAGGAGCCAAGTGGGGCCTCCTGTGCCGGGAGGCAGAGTGGTCAGAGTCCAGAGGCGCTGAGCCACTCCATCCAGGAATAAAAATATTATCCCAGGAGGTGAGGAACATGGGCCAAGCCAAGTCTCTCTCAGCTGCTTCCTTGGAAGAAGATTTAAAGGGGATAAATCAACAAATGAACGCCAAACAAACCACAGAGACCATTTTGGAGGAAACGGCTGAGCCACAGCAGATTTCAGCTTGCTGAGACTCTGCTCCACATGGGAAAGAAGGTAATGGGTCTAATGTGTGCTTCAGTTCCCTTTCTACTGGTTTCTCATTGAACACAGGCTGAATTCCTCCCTCCAGCGTGTTCCGCGGTGCCCCCAGGCTTTCCAGGGCTTGGGTCACACAGTAAACAGGTGGTGTGGGAATTTGGGATGACCCTGAACACACTGTAGAGTGACAAGATCTTTGGTGGAGGGTTGGGAAGGGCTCCCAAACTGACATGGTCTCCATTATCCACCCAATCCCCAGGGTCTCAGATTTGCCAATGATCCAGGACCTTTGTGGATCACAGAAACGTTTGAATTTCTAGGCACAAACACACATATGTTCCACTAAATGACCAGTTGCAAAGGATATTTCACATTTCAATCCTTCGTTCTAGAGCCGAGCCCATGCTAGGGACATCCCTAGCTACAGTACCAACCAGTGGCACAGTTTATTTTTATTCCTCTGTCTCACTGTCCAGTCTTATGATCCAGGCCTGGATACACTAGGCTGAAAGCTGATAAAAGGGTGCTGTATATTGCACTGAGAGCTGAACCTTATTGTCAGACTTTCTAGAAACCTCACTCTGCCAAGCTTCCTGCTCCTCTTCATGGGAACCTCATGGGAACCTGAAGAACTTAGCAAAGCACACTGAAGAATGTATGCCCTGAGCAACTCAAACACGAACCAAGGCCAGCCTTCTACACCCCCAAACTCCTCTTATCTACTCCTCATACCTCCAGGGACATCTGGCCTCTATTTTGCCACTAGCCACTACTATTTCTCTTGACCTAGAATTTCTCCTCTCCCAAATGTCTCAACTCAACTCTCAATGTCCCTATAACTTAGCCAAACCAGCTCCACTACCAGTCTCTTTCCTGCTACTTTCCTCACTAGACCCCAACTCCACCATACTCCCTCCTTGGTTCATGCCAGTCCCCTGCCTTCAATGCCCTGACTCCTCCCCCAACTTTCAAGATCCAGCCCAAGTCCATTCTATTCACAGAGTCTTTTCCCAGACCATTGTGATCTCTTTCCTCCATAAATGTCCACCACGACAAAAACTGAGACCATAATTTAACACATAAAGGTCTCCAAGAGCTGCCACTTTCTCAAGAGCAAAGGCTTCATCTCTTCTATTTCTCCTTTGTCCTCCAGAAGCCTAGCATGAAGCTGGGCCCATGGCAGGAACGAGCACAGGGTAAGTGCTGGTTCATTTACTAAAGGGACACTGCCAGCCTGACTGTCTTTCTCAGCCATGGCTCCTTGGTCTTGGCAGCTCAAAGGATCCGTCCAGGCCCTGTTATTGTTGGACACCAGCAGCCAGGCAGGAAGCCTGTCAAGAACAGAGGGCCTTTCCAGAAGTGAAGAGTGTACCAGTTCCTGGGAGGGTTTGCATTTTTTAAAAGGTTAAAACAACCCAGCTTAAACTGGGAAAAATTGAAATTAAAAAAGAAAAATATATAATAATAAAGCTTAAACAAACATCCGAAGGAAAGACATTTCCGAAATCTGAACACCGATGGGGGAATTCAAGTCGGAAGCGACACAAGAGCTTACCATCTCCGTCGAACACTGGCTGAGTCTCCATCGTGGGTGTCGGCTTAGACCCATCATCTGAATTGAGGGTTAAAAAGAATCGAAAAGAGACTACCATTATTGAGGTAAATACTATCTACTCTCCAGCACTGTTGAATGGTTGGGGTTTGCACATGGCCCGGCCAAGCCTCAATGAAGAGATTAAAGAGAAAGAAAAGAAAGAAGAAAGGAACAAGAAGGAAAGAGAACCACAGAGAGACACCGACAGTAGGACAAATCCAGGTGTGTGCTCGCCATCCCAGGCAAGGGAGCTACGTTGTCAGGACTTTGGAGGATGCTGTCTCACAAATCTGGATGCACCAGCATGGGTCGGTCAGCCCTTGTCTCTCCCCACAGGAAAGTTGGGAGAGCCATCTTCCCCAGTGGCACTGAGTTTTGGCCTGGCTTGTTAGGATAAGGTTGGCAGACTTGTGACACCAAATTCTGGCATCCCTAGCCCCTTCCTGCCCTCTTGTGAAAGGTACCAGCCCAGTACCTTTCCAGTGGACCTCATTGAAGAACTAAAGGAACAGATGAGACCGTGGTGCTATTCCCTCCCAACCTACCAGCTATTTCTCCATCCTCATCTAAAATGATGAGGCGGCAAGAAGGACTATTCTCTCTTCAGCACACTGGGCTGAAGAGAATCGGGACTAGTTAGAACAATTTTCACTATGAACAACAAGTACCCCAATTCCCTGTGAGAGGTGGAGGCAAACGAAATGGGAGGGAATGTGGGAAACTGCACCCTGGATTGACTTTGAAATTTCTAACAGATGATGGGAGCAGGGAGTTACCAGTAACAAAGTCCTAACTTTTATCGTCTAGTAGGGTTGGCAGCTCTCCCTGCAGAGACAGAACCTCTGCAGGTCAGGAGTGAGTGTGGACCATCTATCTTTCAGAACTCAGTTATTTTCATCAAAATAAAACCTTAGTTTAGAGCAGTATTTCTCAACTTTTTTTAGACATTTTTTCCCCCAGTCACCTTCCTAATGGAATTTTAATAACACACATACACTGTATATCTGTTTCGGTACTGTATGTATATCTATGCTTTATATGTAAAAAGAGCAAGGGTTTTTTTGCCCCCCCCCCCCCCAAGGAACTAATTTTTTCCTCATTGGTGAAAGCTGGGAGCAGGTAGCTTTGCCCCCACTGAGAATGCATAGTTTAGATATGTTTCTGTTTTCCTCCCTCAGTGAGGGGAGGGAAAGAGAGCTCTGTGGTCTCAGACAGTTTGATGATTACACCATCCCTCTCTTCCCAAGACCCCCAGAGGTCTTGTAGAACCGAACGCTATATTCTCCAAGCATTAACTATTTATGAAGAATGTGAGTTCTCAGTAGTCTCTGCGACGCCAGTCAGATCATCAATAATAACAACCCTCCACCATTTGGAGCTCTGAGAACCTTTGGCCGACTTCCCTGCATCTTATCAGGGGAGGGAGAAAGAACACAGAGTCCTGATCCCTTTCTTACGCCAACACCCCACACTTGGGATCTTAAGATGCAAGAGCTATGGAGACCCTACCCCTTGCTGGGGGCTGAGAACAGCAACTTGACAGTTGTGTAACACCCGACCCAACCATTATTCTCATGTGCTGACACCAAGACCCAGCTCCCACCGGGGCCAAGGCAATCCTGAACTATCTGACAATCACCCCAAGGAATGAGACATAGCAGGAAGAGAAGAGTAACCACACTGGATATCTTATTTGCCTCAAACTGGAGTCCAGAATAGGCATCTTTTGACGCCAAACTCTCTAAGTTTGATCTGGAAGTCACTGAGGGAGAATAAACACAGAACGGAGCTACACAATATCATTTTTTTTAATAGCATCACTTCCCCTGACTCTATTAACACCTCTTTCCATTGAATTCAATGAACCACTGAATGAAGTCTTCTGGCAGCTGCAATGCACATTTGGTTGCTCCTGCCAGATGCAGAGCTCACAGTCTAAATAGCCCAGCACAGTGTGCTCAGCCCCTCCACGCAGGGTGGCTTCATTTTAGGAGTCTTAATGGTAACAAAGAAAAAGTGAGAAATCAAACATTCCCAGAGGGACACCAGTGAGAAGCCATGTGCAAAATGGCTTATGCAAAATTTTAATATTGACTTAAAATCCTCCCATATTCCAAGAGCTGCATCTCTCTCTGGAGCAGGATAACAGAAAACATGCTGCTTACTTCTCCCATCATCCAGATGAGAGTCTACGACGGCCCATCTGGTCCAGCGATCAGCAAAGAAGGCCTGTTGCTCAAGGAGAACAAGGAGAGTTTCCAGTCTCCCTGGGAAGCTTTGCACTTCTGCAGGTCAAGGACCTCCACGACTGCCCAGATGCAGGCCCAGAAGCCCACATAGCATCAAGCCACGTGCAGGGAGTGAATCTTCCTGCAGGGGAAGGTCACCGAGGGTGAAGAGATACAGCTGCACTGCCACAATGGAGGCCCCAGATGTAAATCTTTATGAAGTGAGAAAAGACAAGGTGCCCTGCTGCCAGGAGAGCCACCTGTGGAATCCGGCATGCCCAAAGGACGGGAAGCCAAGCCAAAGCCAACAGAACCCTCTGACCATCATCTCCGGGCACCTGGGCACCTGGCTTCCAACGCAGCAAATAAGCGCACCCTTCTACCAAACATAGGTCCGAGGCTTGAGGCCAAAGTCCACATCAGTTCCGCTTCCTGGCAAGCCTTGGGGCAGCACCAGGCCCCACACGGGGCCCTTGGGGGAAAGAAAAGCTTCCACATGTGCCCTTGGCCTCCCAGTCTCCAGTGGGGTCACACTCCAGATCCCGGCTTTACATCCAATCAGCTGGGTAACCTGAACCCCTCAGTTTTCTTGTCTTGGTAGTAATATCCTCTTCTAAAAACGAAGGCTGTCTGCCTCCCCAGCCTCAGGACGCTGTGTAGGTGTAAAAGACTTGAAAAGCCTCTTAAAGGAGATATAATACCAGGAGTGGTACAGCATCTTACATAACTGCTTACTTTGAAAACTGGATTTGAAAAATTAAACTCTTGTCAAAGTTTTAAATTAAAAAATGAAGCAAACTTTACAACTCAGTAAGAAAACAACCTGATTCTAAAATGGGCAAAATATTTTAATAGACATTTTACCAAAGAAGAGGCATGGGTGGCTAATAAGCACATGAAGGCTCAACATCATTATTTGTTAGGAAATTCAAATTGGAACCACAAAGAGATACCATACATACATACTAGAATGGCTAAAATTTTAAAAAAAGAAAATACCAAGTATTGGCAAGGATGTGGGAAAACAGAAACCCTTGTTCATTGCTGGTAGGAATGTAAAACTGGGTAGTCACTTTGGAAAAGAGTTTGGCAATTTCTTTAAAAAGTTAAACACAAACACCATTCAATCCAGAAATTCCATGCCCGGGGATCTATCCAAGAAAAATAAAAACGTGTCTACCCGAAGACATGCACACAAATATTCATAATAGCCTCAAACTAGAAACAACCCAAATGTTTGTCAACTGGTGAATGGATAAATTGTCATATATCCATATAATGGAATATTATTCAGCAATTAAAAGGAATGAATTACTAAAACCTATGACAATACAGATGAACCTCAAAAACATTATATTAAATGAAAGAAGCCATGTGCAAATACTACGCATTGCATCACTCCATTTATATGAAATGCCAGTAAAAGTAAATTTATAGAGACAGAGAGCAGATCCGTGGTTGCTGGGCTGGAGGAAGCAGTGGGGTATGAGTGTAAATTGGTACAAGGTTTCTTTTGGGGGGGGGACGGAAATGTTCTCCGGTAACGGTTGCGCAACTCAAGAAATGTACTAAATTCATTGAATTGTACATTTACAATGGGTAGATTTTATGGCATGTAACTATACCTCAATAAAGCTGTTAAAACAAAAGAGGATGTAATGCCAAAGCGGTCATAGATGAATCATCAGGCAGCAAGCAGTTAGATTATTTGAGTAATCCTTAATTTGGATAGAAGACTTCCATATATTTTAAAGAAAAATATATCTGAATTTCAGTTAACATATATGCACATGATGATTTCATACCTGATGTTTATTCTTGGTGATTCTTTTGGACCTCAAATAGTAAAACTCTTCTAGACCAAGGAGAAGATGATAGAACACTAGAAAAAGCCATTTCAAAGATTATCATCCTTCTTACAGGGAGAAAAAAGTAAATTTGGAAAGATTAAAAAAATAAATATGGCAAACCTGAGAGAATTTCTCAAGGATGATGTCAAGATCAACAATAACCACAGTAATACCACATTTTGCAACACTCACAGTTTCTGGCAAGTGGCTTTCCTCATCTATTCTCACCACAGGCCAGGGCAGAGGAAGTCACCAGGCAGATAAAAAGTGATTGAGTCTCCATGGAAGAGAGTGATTTGCTCAAGGCCCCAGAGGCAATGAGCAGCTTTGGAAACTGCCCAGCCCCAGAGGCATGGAGTCTGGCCTTCCAAGATTCCCCAACCCCCAACCATGCCTCGTTCTTGCAGGTGCAGCCCCCGCACGGGCCCTGTGAGCCTATACAGACAGTGGGTTTGTGTGACAGCACAATTCCTTGCCCTCCGAGAAGGCCTGGCCCACGCACAGACAGCTGGAAGTCGCTTCGACCCCCTATGACACCGTTCAAAGCCTCCTCTGTTTGGCTTTTTGATTCCTGATTGACATTCGCTGGCGAGTGGAGATAAATGCCGGGCTAAGGACAATGTTGATCCGCTCTGACTATTCTCAGGGAAAGACTTTTCAGAATAACAAACAAAACAAAACAAAACCCCAAAAACATTGGAGTGCTTAAGGACTCAATAGAGCCCAAGAGGTCCAGGGAAGCCGGGCCGGGCCTTTCAAGAGGCTGGCAAGTCCATTGAGGAGTTAATTGTTTGGGTGTACAATGAGTTTATTCTGACCACATACAAAGAGCTTTCTCTTCCAGGTCCTTCAAAAGCAAATGTGTCAAAGGAGCCAGAGGAGGAATCTGTATTAATGGCCTCTCTTGGGGTCTCTGAGACTGAGAAGCCTTGGAGAATGAGGAAAAAAGAAACCACCACCCCCATCCTGAGATTTGGAAGGTCTCTCAATGATCCCAAGTCCTCTTTGATTCTTGGGCTCTGCCCACACCATGTCTATCACTGGTCACCCTCCCTCTTGCATTCCTTTAGGCTGCCATTGGCCATCTTTTACAAAGACTTGGGGATAAACTTCAGCCTAGGAGAAGGGCTGGAAGCTTCTTGCTTTTGAAGGGACCACATTTATCCCAAAGCCACCATCCCCCTCAGCACGTGACTCAGGGACCCAGGGTGGAAGTCAAGATAACTTATTCTGGGCATCATAGGGAGACTGTTTGCAAAAGTCCCTTAAGAACCCGGCCCAAAACATACTAGGAGGAGTATGGAATGTTAGTCAACCTCAGCATTTCCTGAGCTGCATGTTCCATGACCAATGAGGCTCAGAAACGTACTGTGAGCTGTCCCAATTCTGACTTTTGAGAAGAGAAGTTATCTGGGCTCTTTAGGTCCTTTCCAGGGCAAGAGACCAATCTTTTACATTCCATCTACCCACCTGTACACTCCCTCCCAAAAAAGGTGAAAACAAGCTTAAAGCTGTCTTTTGCAAGTAGTTCCCCACATCCTCAAGCTCCACATTCCTCTGAATAACAGCAAAAGTATGAGGCTGGTAAAAAAGGTAGACCAGAGATGGAAGAAGAAGACGAGGAGAGGGAGGAGGGGAGGAGGCAAAGGGAGGAGGAGGCTGGAGAGGAGGAGGAGGTTGGGTAGAGGGAGGAGGTGGAGAGGGGAAGGGGAATATGGAAGAGGAGGAAGGGGAGGAGGAGGAGAGGGAGGAGGAGGAAGAGGCACCAGCAGCAGAGTCAATTCAGGGCTGGGTTCACACAGAAGACTGTTCATTTCTTTAACTCTTTATTTCGAAATGATTAAAGATTCACAAAAAGTTGCAAAAATAATACAGAGAGGTCCCATGTACCCTTCACACAGTTTCCCCCAATAGTAACATCCTTACAGTTAACACAATTATATAGGGAACCTATAATTATATAGGTAACATCACTATCATACACTATCAAAATCAGGAAATTGATGCTGGTATAATCCACGTACCTTATTCACGTTCCACCAGTTTTACATGTACTCATTTGTGTGTGTGTGTATGTATGTCAGTGTGGTGTGTGGTTCTATGCAATTTTATCCATGTGCAGATTCATGTAACCACCACCACAATCAAAATACAGAATTATTCCATCACCACAAAGATCTCCCTCGTGCCACCCCTTTATAACCACACTTGCCCTCCTCCACTGGGTAAACACTGATCCTTTCTCCATCTCTATGATTTTGTCATTTCCAGAATGCTATATAAATGGAATCATGCAGTATATAACCTTTTGAGGTTGGCTTTTTCCACTTTGCATAATGCCCTTGAGATCTACCCAAGCTGCTGTTGCACATATTAACTGTTTGTTCCTTCTTTTTAAAGATTGGCACCTGAGCCAATCCTTTTTTCTTTTCTTTTCTTCTCCCCAAATCCCCCTGGTACACAGTTGTGTATTCTAGTTGTGAGTGCCTCTGGTTGTGCTATGTGGAACGCTGCCTCAGTGTGGCCTGATGAGTGGTGCCATGTCCACACCCATGATCCAAATTTGCAAAACCCTGGGCCGCCGAAGCAGAGCGTGCGAACTTAATCACTCAGCCACGGGGCGGGCCCCAGTTTGTTCCTTTCTATTGCTGAGTAGTATTCCATCGGATGGATACACCACAGTTTGTTTCACTCACTGAAGGACATTTGCGTTGCTTCCATCTGTGGCTATGACGGGTAAAGCTGCTGTGATCATCCATGTACAAGTTTTGTGTGGACATAAGTTTTCATTTCTCTGGAATAAATGCTTGGGAGTGCAATGGCTGGGAAGTGTATGTTTAGTGGTTTAGTTTTTTAAGAAACTTCCCAAATATTTTCCAGAGTGGCTGTATCGTTTTACGTTCTTACTAACAATGTATGAAAGGTCCAGTTTCTTTGCAGCCTCACCAGCATTCGGTATGGTCACTAATTTTTATTTTAGCTCTTCTAACACGTGTATAGTGACATTTTATCACTTTCTTAATTTGTATTTCTTTATGGCCACTGAGGCTGAACATCTTTTTGCATGTTTATTTGCCCTCTGCATATGCGCTTTGGTGAAATGTCTATCTGTGCATTTTGTCCATCTTTAAATTGAATTGTTTTTCAGCTGTTGAGCTGTTGAGAGTTCTCTGTACTTTCTAGATATAAGTCCTATGTCCGATACGTGTTTGTAAGTATTTTATCCCAGTCTATAGTTTTTTCATTCTCTTAACAGGATCTTTCACAGAGCAAGTTTTTAATTTTGATTAAGTCCAATTTAACAATTTTTTTATTTTTTTGGATGTGTTTGGTGTTCTAGACACCAAAGCTCTAGGTTCACCTAGCTATAGGTTCTGAAGATTTTCTCTTAGGTTTTCTTCTAAAAGTTTTAATAGCTTTACATTTTACATTTTACATTTAAGTCCAAGATCCATTTTGAATTAATTAACTCTAAGGTGTGATGTTTAGGTTGAGGGTTTGGGGTTTTTTGTTTTTGCCTATGGATGCCCACTTGCCACAGCACCATTTGTTGAAAGGACTGTCCTTCCTCCACTGAATTCCTTTTGCACCTTGGTCAAAAATAAAAACTACTGTGTAGGCCTATTTCTAGGTTCTCTATTCTGTTCCACTGACATACGTGTCTATCCTTTGGCCAATGCCACACTGTCTTGATTACCGTATCATTATAAGTCTTAAATTCAAACAGAGTATTATGATTTCAACTCTGTGACATTTCTGGAAAAGGCAAAATTATGGAGACAGTAAAAAGATCAGTGGTTGCCAGGGGTCGGGGTGGGAGGGACAGGATGAACAGGTGGAACACAGAGGAGTTTTAGGGCAGTGACAATACTCTGTATGATACCATAATGGTGGATACATGTCATTGTACATTTGTCCATCCCATACAATGTACAACACCAAGAGTGAACCCAAATGTAAACTATAGACTTAGGGTGATGATGATGTGTCAGTGTAGATTCATTCACTGAAACGAATGTACCACTCTGGTGAGATGTTGATAATGGGGGAGGCTGTGCATGTGCGAGGGCAGGAGGTATATGGGAAATCTCTGTACCTTCCTCCTAATTTTGTTCTGAACCTAAAACTGCCCTAAAAAAAAAATCATTAAAAAAAAAGGAAAATGAAATAAACATTTTTTAAAAAGGGAGAGTAATAGCATTTGTTCAGAAGAACAAAGGGAAGCGTGGATTGAAAGTTCACACAGGGCCAGGAAGGAAGTAAAACATTAAAGATCTCTTTGTCTAAAAAATCAGATAGAGGGATACCTCTCACTTTATTTTTATTTATAAAAATTATTTTAGCTGTTCTCGCTCCATTGCCTTTCCACCTAAATGTTAGAATCAGCAGCCCTTGAATCTCACAGATTTCTTTCAGCAGGCACAGACTCAGGACAACAGGACCTGAGAGCGACAATTTCTCAGCCTTCACACAGGAGCTATACAGCGCTCAGAGCTGAAGAAAGGGGCTTCAGACGTGGCCCTGAGGCCTTTCCACCCACAGGCCGAAATCCCCGCCTCCTGCGAGGTTGCTGTGCCACACCTGGGACTGAACTCACTCCATCAAGGAGCAGTGAGCAAATGCACACATTCACAGTGGCCTCACAAGCTCTGAGCTGTCTCACCTGGACTTCAGGGGCCCCACAAAGGAACCAGGCAGAGGGGGTACCAACTTGCCAGTGGACCATGCTCATCCCAGGCAGCCTCCTCCAAAGGTCTCTCCTTAGAGGCTCTGGCCATGGGAACTACCAGCTGGGGCCATTTGGAGGAGCCACCTGCCTTCCCTCCCCTGCAGAGGTGACAACTTTCCAGCATCTAGAAGCCTGTGCGCCCCTGGGAGGCTTTACCTCCACCTGAAGATCAGCTCCATAATGAGAGAACCATTAGAATGTGAACTCCATGAGGCGAGGCCAGGGCTCTCAGTGTCTACTCACTGCCGGATCCCCAATGACTATAATGAGCCTGGCACTTAGTAAGTTCTCAACAAATATTTGTTGAACAAAAGAGTAACAGTACCAAATACAAAACACCAGTGGTTACTAATAACACCAGGGAGTCATAAGAATCTATGACAAGGAGGCTTTTCCAGATCTCTAAACCCCATTTCCTCTCTGGTCTTGGAAATGGGGATATGGCAGGGATTCAAACTCTTAGCTTAGTATCCTCTATGCATAAACGTTCTCTCAGAGACCCTAGGTTAGAATCCAAGATGGAGGGCAGGAGGTTGAGTAGATGGAGCCCAGCTGGGGGACCTGTTAACTGTGGGACGGAGGAAGACATGGCACATGCATGAGCAGTTGAGCACACTTATGCACACTCCTTCTGCAACTGATCTCTGCAAAGCTGGCCTGTTGAGATGCCAGGCTTGGTCACGGTGGCTCGGAGCACCAGAAAGCAGCAGCAACATGCACACAGAGAGCAAAAGAGCTGCCTCTCATGCGCTTGGAGCTGCTTAGGCACAGTTCTGTTTTAGCAGGCACAGTACCAGCATGAATGCTTCTCCATGGGGAAAGCCAGTGTGAGCAGAGACCAACCCATAGAGGTGATCAGCTGCCCATCTCCACTGAAATCCAGCCCAGGCTAGTAAGTAATCAGACTTTTGCCATCTGATGGTAATGCTGACAGATCAACTACTGATCCCATCTCCCCCTCGGTGCTAGAGGAAGAGAAAAAAGAGGTAGCTGGGAAGACGTTAAAGTCATGTGAGCAGAAGTGACCCTCCACATGTAGAATGATCTGAGATAGCTAGCCTTGCATACTTCATTCAGGCTTGGGGTAATGAAGCAAACCTCCTTCAGGTGTGCTACCCCCCAAGAGGGCTGAGGCTGGAAGCCACACAGTGCCCTTCATCTCTGATGCCTGGCATCCATCACCCTGCCCTAAGCACATCCCTCGGCCCTGAATGAGGGTGCTGTTTAATCCATCACTTGAGCGAGAAGGTCTCCAAGTTGGCACCAACCTATAGACCAGGCTCCACGAGAGATTCTAAAAATAGAGACACAGAGAGGGACCTTGGAGAAATAACTGTGGCTCAGTCTTTACTTGGAGCACATACTATGGAGCAGCCAGTGGGGGATTAAAAAAAGTCTCTGCAAATGAAAGGTAGGTTCGGTTTTGGAAGTTCTGCCCCTCTCCAAGACTGGTTTGACAATTACAGAAGCCCATGCAATAAATAGTAGGCAGAGCCTGCTAAAGTTTTTATTTTTCTCTCACTTTCCTTAAAGAGCTAACTCCTAGACCTCTTACAAGTAGGAAAAAAGCAAACGGCAGAAAACTCCTGACGACCCTAAACTTTCACTTGTCATTTATCAAAGCATCGCCCCGGGATCTCTAAGGTCCTTGGCACTCAGAAGAAAAAAGCTCCCAGAGAAATGCCAGAAATCATTTTACAAGTGCTCTCCTGTTTTCTCATGTAACCATTCTGCACCCCCACCCACCCCACCCGAATGGAGAACTTCCCTCCCGCACCTCGCAATTAACGGAGCCCAGGGTCAGTCCCTGACATTGTGCTCCGTTATCCTGGAGCCTCCCCAAATTTCCACATTCATTAGCATCAAGACACCACCGAGAAGAGGCACCTTAGGAAAATCCACAGGGCTTGGTGGGCCAGGAAAAGGTGCTCAGGGTAAATTCATGGTCTCTAAACACATTCTGCTTCCCACCCACTTTCCTTCAGACTACTTCCATTGAAACCAAAAATTCATCTCTATCTCAACTCCTGCAGCCGCCTGTTTTAGCAGCAGATTGTCAGAGCTTAAGGGGCTGCTCTGTCACATCAATAAAACACATGTGGATGCACGTGTGCCCCCCCCCCCACCCCCAAACACATACACACACCCCTTCCATCTCCCTTCAAGGGCGAGGCCCAAAGGAGAAGAAGGGGAGGGGCAGCCGGGATGGGAGCCCTGCAGATCAATGGATATTTGAAACTCAAACACATGGTCTGGGACCTACACTGCACGTGTTAATTACCACACATGTGCCCGTAAAGGAGTCCGTGAAACAGAAGAGGCCCAAAGAACAGAGAGAGGAAAGGACATTCCAAGGGATTAAGTAAATAGTCTGAAGTTCTGACCCTCCTCCCCTCCCGAAGCACATGCATCTGGGTAAGATAACAGCACCTCCCTCCCTCCCTTCCCCCACATCTCCCCTCGGGGCCCACACCTGTGGACCCAGGAGCCGCAGCAACCCAGGCCTCCAGGCCTCCAGTCCTGGGCCAGACGGCTGTGACCCACTACCACCTGGCCTCTCTCCCTCCTCCCTTCCTCCTGCTATCTCTCTGGGCCTCCTCCCCCAGCCTCCTCTCGCTTGGCCTTTCTCCTCTCCTTCAGAGGACTAATTCCTGGCTGGCAACCAGACTCCCTGTCCAGCACAATATGCCTTTTCATTCCCTCCAGGCAGAGAGAACCGACCCCTCCAAGTCCTGTCAGTGGAGCATGTTCAAAAAGGCAAGAGAGTGGGGAAAGAAAAGGCTGGGTGGGCTCCTCCGCTGCCGCCCCCACCACTCACACACCAGACCCCCCCCCCCCCCCCCCTCTGGCCGTACCCCTCACCCTGCACAAGGGTCCAGTCCTAGCATCTCTCAGGGGCAGGTCCTGGGCTGCGAGCTCCAGCTCTAGGGAGACGCCTTCTAGGAGATCCCACATGTGGGCACGGGCTCAGACAAGGGGCCTTTGTGCCTCCCCACCTGCTGCCCTCCGGAGCACATTCCATTCTTAAGTGGCAGCTGAAAGAGGGACCTTGGCGGGCTGACACAGGATATTACAAATGCCCTCTCGCACCCTGTCCCCATTCAAACCCCAGCTTCCTGGACAGGTGTGGCTCCAGGCCCTTCCTACAGGTGGTGAACCGAACCTACTTTTCGCTGCACTGCCCACAGCAGACAAAGAGATCGGCACCTATGTTGACCCTCCATAGTAGAAGAAAAGAGAACCCACTGGGCAGAAGCCAAGTTTCCAGGAGTGAGTGAGCCTGAGCATCCCCCCCAGGTGTTTGCACCAAAGAGGGAGCCTCCGCAGAACCACCTGGGAAGCGGGAACCCACCCAAGGTAGAGGAGAAAAGCTGGGAACTGAACAGCTTATCTCTGAGATGAGGCTTCACCCTCTACTCCCCTGTTCCCTGCACCACCCCTGGAGGAATAAGGGTCCCCTGCCCTCTTCCAGCTGGATCCGTGAGAGCCAGAGATGACCACAGGGCTGTCTCTTATTGTTCTGTATCAAGTACAAGGCCTCATCAACCCAGAAAGTACTTCTCTGTGTAGTTTAAGAACCAAATCCTATTGTTGGCCTCTCTCGGTGCAGATGGTTTATTCAGCATCATGCACTCAGTTCCCCTTGGTAGAGAGAATCTGGGGGGTCAGTTTTGCATGACTGCAATTTTTTTTTTCTACCACCAAGACCTCATGCCCAAGAATAAAGGTGATGGTCCTGAAGTTACGACAAGCAAACCTGCAGGCAGCTCCCTTTTCCAACCACAACAAACTGTAGACACACTCACGCCATTCACAGTGTTGATGATTTCAGGTTTTTGCAAAAAGAAACGTTCATGCCCCTCTCCCACTTTCCCATCCAGAAGGGAACCACCAGCACTCAAGGCTGTCTCCCTCTGTTCTGGGAAGGACCTAGAAAGGCACTCGCTCCTTTCTTTTCATCCACTTACTCATTCCTGCCCACAGGAAGGGGAGCAGCTCACCAGGTCCATTGGTCCATGTTTCCTAGCAGGTGTTGGTGTCACCATGCTCCACTTCCACATCTTCTTGGAGCACATGCATTTAGGGGCAGCAGGTTCTCCGGACTCCCACCTCCTGCATTCAGGCAGGGTGACTTTGCCTCCTCTTCCTGTCCTCATGGAATAAGCACCTGGGGCCATGTCCAGGGCCGTGCCTTGGTCTCCCTGAGACTGCGTGGGTAGGACAAGCCTGTGCACCTCACACAGATCCCCCGCAGGCCCAACTCTCCCCGTAGACTCTTATGAGCACAAAGTTCCCAAGACCCGGATCCAGGTGGGAAGCCTCAAATTCAGCCAAGGTCTCCCATCTGGGTTTGACCTGAGAGCCCAAAATGGGTGTCCTGGAGTGCTTACACGTGCGATGACATTGGTACTTGTTTTCCACACAACTACCAGCTCTGTGTGTGTATGCTGTCCTGGAGGTAAGGAGCAGGGAATCTTAGGCCTCAAACTGTCTTTCAGCCTGGAAATTATGGTCAGCATATCCAGGGACCTGTTCCTCCTGTTGGCTGCTCCACAAAACAGCACTCAGACAAATGCTTTAATTGCGGCTAGCTACATAACTTGTAGGGCCCAGGGAAAAATGAAAATGCAAGGCCGTTTGTTCAAAAGAACAGGGAAAAAGTGCCATTAGGGACACTAAAATATAGTTTTATCTTCTCTTCCATGGTCTCTCTCTTGACTTGTCATGGTGTTTTTAAATTTTCTATTTAATGTTGTTCTAGGTAAAGAAAAATTAAAATTTTTAGCATACTATGGAAGCCCCATAGCACGCATCACAAAAGACACATGAAAATGGGGCAAAAAGCTTGGGCAGTGGATACCTATGTTGCATGTGTTTCTTCTGCTCATGCACATGCTTCCTTGTCCCATCAGACTTTACTTACAAAATACAAGTTCAAAGGCGAAAATTATTAAGAATTTCAGGACAACAACTGCACAGGTCGCAAGCCCATGAAGCCATCCTAGGCTTCGTGAAGACAATCTAGATGTGCTAGAACAATTATTAAGGAGAATCAGGGAGGAAAAAAGTGTTCAAATGGGTTTCAAATGGGCAGACTTGGGAACGCCTACTGTCATCATCCTTTTTGGTTTAATGCTGGCTACACTGGTAGCCAATTGACTGAACCCCCAAGGACCAAGATTCTCAGAGTCCCTGTCTGCTCTGTGCACTGCGCTCACTCACCTCCCTCAGAAATTCTGGGAGCTTGGTCCCCACCACTGTCTGAGCCTTACTTACCCCAGGTGCTCTGGGGAGGAAACACAGAATGTAAATGGAGATTTTCTGCAGGGCACTTTAACTCTCACCCCAGACTCCTTCCATCTTGTCTAAGAACTCCTACGTGGACTGGCTTTAGAAGCAAACATTTAGATAAAGCACAAAACTCTACTCACCTTTCCTTCCTGAGTTACCCTGGCTCAAGGGCTTGTCGGTGACTGAACCTTGGGTGGAAGAGGAAACAAAAACAGAGACGTTCAGAATGCATCACACTTGGTTTCTTTCAAAGAGTTGGCAAAGCCTGATATTATGAGCATATGGTTCTGTGTATATATATATTGTATACACATCTAGGGACATTATATACAAAGTTAGTACATACATACATGTCGAGCGGGATTTGTTTAACATCAATGTCACTGATATCACAGCATTGTTGAGAAGAACCATGATTTCCAGGTTCCAGGCAATAGTCTTGACCAGATTTCTACAAAATTCCACATCTATATAACTCCCTTGTTGAACATTCCAAAACTACCCCTCACCTCCACTCCCCATCTCCCCCACTTCCCACCAACTCCATGCTCTCAGCCATATCCACTCAGTAGGGCCAACCAGAAAGAAACCCTGTCTTACTGCAAATGCAATGATTGACATCCCTTGCTGGTGAGGGCAGGAAATCGGCGATTTTCCATCTGCATTAAGTAGAAAATTGTTGGCCCAATTGTACGCAATGGGCCAAAATAGTCTGAGGCATGGAAACAATTTTCTAGACGCAGCCTGTTCCTCAAGGAGGGGGTGGCATGTGTGTTGGGCCAAACGCTTTGCCCTGCATCTGCTAAGATACCATGCACACCCACCCTATGATCCTGACCCTACAGTACCTATCTTTTCCATGAAGCCCAACCCCACACAGGCAGGGCATAGCCAGCTCACCCTGAAGGGCATCCATGGAGGTCCCACCAACGAAAGAAAGAATCCGTATTTTCTCAATCTATATCATACCCCTTCTTCATACACTAGTTTTGTGATAATTCAGTTCTATCACTCAGCATGACTTGTTTCTAGCGCATTTGTTTGCTTTAAATGAAACTTTCCAGGTCATTTGCAAAGAGAGCTCATTCCCGTCCCTCCCCACACCAACCCCAATTAAGGTTTCCAGTTTCCATCTAAACCACAAATAAAGTAAACTTTCCTTTTTGGCCTGCATATCTTGGTTTCCTAATGTAGATACTTACGGCCCTTTCCACTTACTTTTCCCTTTAAATAGCAGGACAGGTAGAAAAAAGGAATCGGTTTTGTAAAAAAAGTAAAAATGTTAGGATAGTAGGACTGCTAGCCTTTGGAATTTCCCATAGGCTTTAGAATAATGTTTTATTCTTTGATTGCACTTCAAAATTAAAAATGAGTAAATAAATAAAACCTCACACACACAGACATGGAGAAATATGATGCAGCTGGTAGCTGGGATAGGCCATTTTGAACGAGGGCTGAGCTGCACTGTGAATTAAGGGGGTGACTCCCACATCCCTTACCATCTGAATGGAAGAGGAGAGTGTGGGGCTAGGGTAAATCCAGAATCCACAATCCCAAGAAGTTGATCTGAGAGCAAAATTTCTCTATAATTAGAAAGTTAAAAGTGGAAAGGACTTCATTTTTGCCATGGACTAGCCCCGTGGGTCACTTTGAAGCAGTGGTTCCCTAACTTGTTTAACCATCAGAACCACCTGAGAAGCTTCATAAACATGTGGACTCCAGGTGTCACTCCACACCTACTGGATCAGAATGCACAGGGAGGAGTCTTGACACGTGGGTTCTCGTTAATTCCCCAGGCACTGCTGAGGACAGCCAGATCTGAGGTCCACCGTTACGAAAGTTTTCCGTTACTCTACATCACGTTGTTCAAGGGTGGCAAATATGTTGCACATAGGACACCACTCTCCTCTCTTGTGCCCACGACAGACATCACTAATTGATCATCACAGCCTTTGATGTTGAACTCCCACGCCGTCTTGAAATCCATCCCAACTAAGTGCTCCCAGGGCCACTAGCAACCAGAGCACACAGCTAAAAACTTACACACCATGCTAGGGGTTACAGCTGATGCTTTGGAAAAGAGCATTGAACGAGAAACCTAAATTCAAAGAAATAAATATATACACAAGCATGTTCTGACCCTGACAGCTGACTACAGAGTGAGCGTGTTTGAGTGGAAGGCTCCCTGACCTGGAAAAAGACTCATAACCGCCATCAGTCTTTCAAAGGTTCCCCCACAAGATGCAGGAGACCAAGCAAGGGCTCCCTCTCCAGCCCTCTTCTTTCTTCCCACCCCTCCCTACGGTACCTGAACATACAGGAGTTTTATTCTGCACGGAAGAGCCACTGATGGGCTTCCCATCTGGGGTGACACACCAGCAGTACCCCGTGTAAGTGTGACACTGCACCTGTTCAGGGAAGTGGGAAGGGGAAGAGAACCATAAGTCTAGGGTCACAGTATCAACAGTCATGTCCCACCCCTTTCAAAGCATCCCCAGTATGGTGGAGGAGCTCCTTCCACCTCTCATCCCAGCCTCTGTCCCCAGAGGGTCTCTTGCAGGTGGGCCAGTCAGTCAACAGCACTGATTATATGTTTTCTGTGTGACTCCCATGCACAACCACAGCAATTCATCTACTTCTTTCTTATGACTTTTAAGGCTGATTATCTTATCTCACACTCAGATACATCTGTTGTATTTGCCCTGTGATGGTTCTCACCAAAACCCTCACAATTTTTCCCCAAGCGTTGGCATACACTCCCATCCAACTGTAAGAAATTCTGATTGGTGAATTAATTTGGCAAGGACAAGCTGGAATGTCACTACTGTAGATTGATATGACACTTCTTTAACAAGCAGAGACAAGTGGTAAGCTTTTCTTCTTTTTCTAGCTTTTCCCAGCATCCATTCATATGGTCAGCCTGCCTATTGATCAGGTGGCTCTCCTGAGACAAGGACACATGTGATGGGGTTAAGGTATGGGCAAAGACACTTATGCCTGCAGGTTACAGTTCTAAAAGCCCCGCTGCACCACTGCATGACTTTCCTCAAGCCTCCAAGATCAGGTCCACCCTGTCTGGGAACAGCAAATGAAAATGAGGCTTTTTGCTTCATTTGGGGTGACTCTTCTTTCTCTTCCAATAGCTGTCACTTTATCCACCCCATTCCACCATCTCTTCCCATCCATTTGCTACATGGAGTTCCTAAACACAAATTGAGGCATGACTCCTCTGCTTAAAACCCCTTGACAATTTGCCAGACTCAGGATGGAGATTAAGCTCATGATCATGAAGGGCCAAATGAGCAAATGTGCATGGCGCTCAAAGTCGTCCATGATCTGCCCCGCCTATCCCCCCAGCCTCATTTCACACCCGTGTCTCCACACACGCCCTCCATCCCAGCCACAATGAACCTATTGAAGCTCACAAACACATCCTAGGATCTCATGATTCTGAACCTTTGTTTGCTCCAACTATCCAGTCTGTCCAGAATACCATGCTTCAACCTATCCTCAAGCCTCTCCTAATCCCTTTGTATTCCCACCCCCTTTATGACACACCTTCTCCGCAAAGCGGTCCTACGCTCCCCTCCTCCTCTCCCTCTTTCCTCTGACCCTCTACACACCCTGGTTCCCCAAATTCAGAGCCCTTATCACAACGAGCTACAACTGTTGATCTGTCTAGTCTATTTCCCCCTCTAGGCTGTGACCGCCTTAAGACAAGGGACTGCATACTTGTTAATTCTGTATTCCAAGCATCTAGCATGATGCCTGACACTTATTGTAGGTGTTTGATGAGTCGCATAAATGCATGAATTATCATATTTCCTCAGTTCTTAGCCTCTCTCAATTCTAAAAATGTAACATTAAACAGCCCCACCACATTAAATGTAGACCACAATTACAAGATATGTGCCAACTGCACATATATTAAAGTGTGAAAAAATGTGCCTCTTGGGATCGAGGACATTTGGGATGGAGGATAGACAGCAATAGCATACAAATTGAGTGCTGAGGTATACAAGGGGTACGGAGGTAAAAGAGAGATCTGAAGCCCGGGTGAAATCCAGAAGATATCAGTAAGGCTGAAAAGCTACAGAAAGGCTTCTGCTCTTGTGTGGATACCAAACACAGCAGTTTTCCTCAAGACTAGCTATTTCATAGGGACTTACCCACAGGGATCAGGACAAGATGGAGGGCATCTTGCTCCTACCAGTAGGACAACTGTGTATAAAAATGAGGAATTTACCTCTACTGCCCACGCAAGGAAACTATATTCAGTGCCTCTACTCCAGTACCATATCCCACTCTCACTTCATCTCACAGAGACAATCCATAAACCCCTTGGCCATGGTTGCCGCCCCAGATCCTCCCCCAAGATCAATACCTTGGGTTGGGTCAATGCTGCCTTCTGAGGAGGCCTAATGGTGGAAGGGAAAGAAAGCCAGGCAGACCTGAGTGTGCACCCTGGTCTAGCCAGTTATAAACTAGGCATGAGCCCCATGTACAAAACGGGGATAACAACGCCAAAGCTGGAAGGCTCTGGCGAGGAAAACAGACAGTGTGAGTCCAGTGCCCGGCACGGGATGACGGCTCATCCAGGGTGGCTGTGGCAATGATGGCAATGATTACTCGAAGCTGTGTCAGAAACACCTGGCAAGCCGGCCTCCTCGTGGGTGGAGCCCCCCCAGGAGCCCCGGAGGCTTGGGTGGGAAGTGCTGCTGGAAAGTCCACATTCACCCCTGCAGATTCTGTCAGCCCTGCGAGGGATAATTCCTAGAGATCACTCCTCACCAGTGGCAGCATTTTAATGGGGCCTGGCTGGCTGCTTTCTCCTCCTTGGCGAATAATTACCTCTGGGGAAACCTGTCCCTGGGCTGGGTGGCCACGCTGACTCACTCCCAGGCCCCTTGGCTCCCATGGCCAAGGCCAGCCTCCCTCTCCAAGAGGACCATACCCCGCAAGTCCAGCACCCGAGGCTGGGCCTCTGGCCCAGTGCTGCCTGCTGCAGCCGAGTGCCACAGTCAAGCAGGCCACAAGAACGGCTGCGTGGAAAGTCCCTTCCTCCCAGGCTGGCAGAGTCCCAGCCACAGCGACTAGGGACAGAACTACAAGCATGAGCAAGAGGCTAAGCCCATAGCTTTGTTTCAGGGGGTATAATCTGACCTCCAGGCTCAACAGGTCCCAGGGTCACATGCTCCCTGAGTGTGCCCACTGTATCCCTGCAGGCACTGGATGCTGCCTCCCAGCGCCCAGCCGGGCCCGCAGGCCCAGACACAGCCCCTCTCTCCCCAGGGCCCTCAGCATCCTCCCACACCGGGGTCCAAGGAACAGACTCCAGGTTCCAAAATCCTCAGGTTGGGAGCTGCTTCCAAGTCCCAGAAAACTAGACTTGAATGCGGAATTGTTGCCACGGCCCTCTGAGGCCTGGGGTACCTGGTAACAGGCTCACCTGCCCCAGGAGTGCTGCAGAGGAGGGGGCAGCGGTAAGCAAAAGAGGACCCTGAGCACCCAAGCAGGCTCTCAGACGCAGGAACTGCAGGAGGCGCCCAGCAAGGTCACTGCCCTGCGCTGGAGGAGCCCTCAGCGAAGCAGCCCACGATTCGCAATCGAGAGGTTGTTTATAAGTTGTCTTGGGGAGTTTTCAAGATGCCATCTTGAAGAAAAAGAAGTTGTTACATGGAGACAGAAAGCAGTAGCCGTGGAGTCAGACTGCAGCCTGCCTTCAACTAACCATCTCCACCACTCACGTTACCTGTGAACTTTCAACCCCCTGCAGCCTTGGAAAGGTTCTTAATCCAACCCACCTTCAGCCTCTCCACGACTCTTTAAAAAGGGATGATAATAACACCTACCTCACTTGGCTGTTGGATTAAATTAGATAATGTAAATAAAGCACTTAGCACACACAGTAAGTGCCCAGTTAAGCTTAGCTATTTATTTTTATTATCATTGTGTTATTTTTTAGCAAACTATTTGTGCATTCAAAAAGGGTACAGCCAGATTCTCTGATAGGAACCAAAGAACATCTTAATCTGACCAGTCTCAGGGGAGGGGCAGTCTGAACTCAGCAAAAAGTTTGAGCGGAGGAAGGGGAGGTTTGTTTTCATATAGAAACAGGTCTATTACTCTCAGAAGAGAGAAGGACGGCTTCCTGCAGAAAAGCAACCAGGATATAAACTCTATAGAATTGATGGTTTATATATACATGATCAGTATGCAAATTCTACCTAGTTTAGCCTCCTCTCTTGCAGACTTATTTATTCTTTTAAGTTAACAAGTAATCCCCTTAGTTCTACCTCCACCACCACCCCACAGCCTCAAATTAATCAACTCGCAGACTTAATCTATGTGAAAAGAAGGAGCCAAGAGGAATTGACAAGGTAATTGGCCATTTCTAGTATCTTGCTGTATTGTTCTCAAATCTCAAGGTTGTTCTGGCCCTAAAGGTACAGATACAAACCACAGGAATTTGCTCCTATCTCAGTCTGGAACATCCTAGGAGGGCTGAAATGACAACTGATGGGTCTTCCTTAAGAGACAAAAAGTGTTTGTACATCAACCTAAGCGGGGTTACTCTCTGCTAAATGCCACTGTTGAACCTAACTGGTATCCTAAAGGTACTTTAAAACAGTGTGTTCTTAGGTAAGTAGGTTTCATCTCTGACTCATGTACTTAAGCATTTTTGGCAAGAAGCCCTTTGCATAAACAGCCCAGTGGTATGTCTCAGGTCAACCTCTGTCCAAATTAAGACAAATTTGAAATTATTTTAAGCCTTAATCTATTTTAATCTTCAACACTAGCCCAACTCCCGGACATCTGGAAGAATGTGGGAGGGTAACACTCCCAACAAATGGAGTTGAATGAGGAGTCAAGAATAGCAGAGCAAATACCAGCTCACAGGATAAAGCAGATCGGAGACCGAATGGGAGGAAAGCATGGAGAAAAACCAAGACAAATGGACTGTGCACGCAGACAACTATTGCCCCTGGGTACCAGGTCCAAGACAGAACACACACCTTCTACCTTCACAACAGCTCGTCAGCTGCCACCCACGGCCTCTGCACTATCTCCTCCAGGCCTCCAAACCGCCCTCTGTGCACATCCTTTATAGGAGGCACCGGGAGCAGAGGCCATTCGTTCAAACCCACAGCCAGGTCCTAACAGCACAGGAATTTGAAGCCCGATCTCCAAGCACTCACAAAATTTCAGAATTGACAGAGCTGGAAAAAAACTTAGAGATCACCAGCCTAACCCAGACATTTTACAAACGAGGAGACAGACGGGCAGCATGATCACCAGTACCTAGCCTGGCAGATAAAGTCCCCAGAGCTGGAAGGGAGACAGGGAAATGGCACGGTTCGCAGCGCTGTGTCCGAGGGAACTGACTGGGTCTCTTTGTGCCTGTGATTCTCCAGCAGAGGGAACTCCTCCAGGGGAGGAGGAGATGGGATAAATACCCTAATGAAGCAGGCAGCTGGAAGAGCGTCTTTTGCTCCAGTGTGAGCGAGAGGCCGTTTCCGGAATGATGCGGGTGACAGCATGGGGGCCTTGGCCGCACCTCCAGCCAGACTGCTCTCCTGGCCGTTCTTGGGGGGCTCTTCTGACAGGGGTCAGACCTCACCTAGAGTAGCTTCCCTGTTGGACTTTTGCTCTCCTTCCTACCAAGGGCCCCTGCTCCCCTAGGACACCAGTCTCCCCTGCGTACGCCCGCTCTCTCCTCTTTTCTCCCAGAACATGAAGCTGCGGTTCCTACCTGCACTTCTGCCTCTTGGATACAGTGAAGAACACAGCTGCTGTCCTATGGGGCGTGGCTAGGACTTACTGCGGATGGAGGGTTCTCTTGCCAAATAACTTTGGAAATGTTGAGTTAAATAAAACGAAAGAATTTCTGGACTGCAGAACTTCTCAGAGCCTTAAGTCAATTCATGATTTAGCACTAAGATCATTTAGCATGCAATTGGAATAGGATGTAAGGATGCATAGAAATATCATGCAAATAGGAATTGCTGCAAATGGTATTATAAATATCATTTGCAGCAATTCCTAAACTTATTTAACTGTGGGACCCTCCCTTAATTTTGTGTGGGGAGCCTTTCACAGTACTAGTGTTCTCTGAAACATGCTTTTAAAAAAAGGCAGTACATGGAGCCAGCCCAGTGGTGTAGTGGTTAAGTTCGCGTGTTCTGCTTCAGGAGCCTGGGTTTGCAGGTTCAGATCCTGGGGTGGACCTACACACCGCTCATCAAGCCATGCTGTGGCAGCATCCCGCATAAAATAGAGAAAGACTGGCACAGATGTTAGCTCAGTGACAATCTTCCTCAAGCAAAAAGAGGAAGATTGGCAATGGATGTTAGCTCAGGGCCAATCCTCCTCACCGAAAAAAAAAAAAAAGGCAGTACAATGACATTCAGGCCCTTGCTATATTTCTTTGCTTTTCTAGTCCTACTTTCTTACGGCCCAGGTACCAGACTCTCATTTGGCTCACTATTCTTGGAATAATTTCCCTCCAGCCAACTCCTTTTTTGTAACACTTTCTCAAGCTCTCTCTCTGTTCAGAAATCTGTCTTGAACTGCCTCAGACCTTCACTGACAACTGGGACCCCCTCCAAGGTACAGCCCCTTCTCACCCCGCGGCTTCACGCCCCCCTCTATTTCTTTGTGCCTCTTTTGTAAAAGAGAAAATGTGAACCACATGCAAAGGGAGAGGCTTGATTCAGCATTCTTAGTAGCAACCACCAGACTGGTAATGAAATGACTACTATCATGCACATGAACATTTCCTAGTAGGAAAAAGTGAAACTACAAGCGGAAGGCAAGTGGAAATTTGTCTCTCTTTTGGCAGTGGGAGTATGAGACTCTTTCTTCTTTTTAATCTACCAGTTGCCCCAAATCAGTTCGCAGGTTCTTTGGATTAAGCTAATGCACAGTGTAAGCTGAGCATGTTGCTGTTGGCCCCACTGATACTTTTGTTTCGGGGCAGTGTTTTTGGCTGTCCCATTTTCCTTTTGTCTGCATTCCCTATAGGACCTCAGAGAAGCTGTGTTTTTCCACGGGACCCTGGCTGGGAGATTGAGCCTCCGGGCCATCTAAGGTTGCCGCTCGTTCCCCTAGAACATCTCTGTCCGTCAGAAGCTGCAGGAGAACGTTGCTAGGTGGGTGTGCATTAGCGTCACCTGGAGGGCTCGTGGAAACAGATGGCGGGACCCCACCCACTGAGTTTCTGGATTCATCAGGTCTGGGGTCAGCTGGAGAATCTGCATTTCTAACAGGTCCCCAGGCGATGCTGTTGCTGCTGGTCTACGGACCACACTTCAAGAACCACGGTTCTTCCCCAGCCACCCTTCCTGGCATTTATCATAAAATACTCAAGAAACAAGTACTTTTCTAGGTGAGAATTTGGGAACAAGGGGCCTTGTGACCATATTTCTTTCCAAAGTTTTTATAGTCTAGTTGTTTTGATGACATGTGGTCTTTTAATTCATGGATCTAGTGATTGCAGCGTTCCATCTTCTGGAGGATTTCACACATGGAAGAGAGTTTGATTGCAGTGAGAAGAGCGGGAGGAGGAAGGGATGGTGTAACCCCTTTGGTCTGGCTAGCATGAGCTGTTCTCTCCTCAGTTTGGAAAAGGTTATCCCACAAATGTCCCCCTCATCTTTAGTCAGGTCTGGCTGAGAAGCAACAAGACGCAAAAGAAAAAACAGGGCTTTGGAGTCAAAATGACCTGGGTTTAAATACCAATCTCTGCTGCAAGCTGTGTGACTTTGGCAAAGTCACATAACCTCTCTGAGTCTATGTGTGAAATAAGGCTAACGGCACCCACCTTGAAGGTTATCGAGAAGACAAAATGAGACAAGATATGTAAAGCATCTAAAACAGGGTCAGATGTAGAGTGTGTGCCCAGCGCAAGCTGATTTTGTCCTCTTCCCCTGCCCTTTTACAGGGCGGGTGTAGGCTGTAGTTTAGAAGCGCCGCTGTCCTTGTTGGCTGTAGACGCCGTCTCCCACTCTGTGCCAGCTCTAGGGAGGGCTGCTTGTTGGGGAATGAGAGATTTTCCTTTTAGAGTGTTTACCTCATCCTCCAGAATTTAATGGAGGGGATGCAGGGCAGGAAGATAACCCTTCAATTCCAAATGCTCCTAAATATGGGAATCTTTGTTGACGATGTCTTTTATGAGTTGATGGGGTAACGTGGCTGCCAACGTGATATTAGTTAGAAGTGGTGTGTTTAGAACAAGAGGCAGTCCCCTCCTTCCCCCGGCGGTCCATGGCCACATCTGAAGCACCGTGTCCAGTCTGGGGAAGGACCTTCTAGAAGAGGGGCTTTGGCAAACTGAATTCAGAAGGGAGAGGCCAGGAGGAAAGAGAGACATAAATCCCTGTGATATGGAAGTGAGTGAGAGAACTAGGGATTTCTGCCAGGGCAAAAAGACATATTTGTTGGCTCAAAGAGAGGATTTCACAAGGACGTAATGGTGTCTGTTTTCAAGTCTTTCCGTGGAAAGTGGGAATTTTGCGGATTCTGTAAGTTCCACAGCTAGAATGGGGGTCATCTGCTGGAAATGACAGCTCTCAAGTTAATGGAGAGGGCTTTCCGACTAAACTGTCCCAAAATGCAGTGCGTATGTTGTCACTGGCAGTAGTAAGCTTTCTGTCTTTGGTGGCAATCAAGCAGAAGGAAGATGCCTGCTTGGGAAGTGGAACCTGAGCTCTGGATTGGGGTGGGCAGGGAGAGGAGGGGAGGATGAGCCAGATATCTTCGAGGGCCCCTCTGACCCAAAAGTTCTGTGATTCTGCAACCCTGTTCTAAACTGCACTTCCCCTGCTTAGGAGTAAGGTGAACACTTATAAACCAGCACCTAACTGTCAATGTTAAGACCACTCTTCCAAGTACACGATGAAGAGCAAGTTTTTTGTATCTTCCAAAAAGTGTGAACACCATCCCCCCCAACACACATAAAGATATTTTAAAACCCCATGTGTTAGGGCTTCAGAGACCCAAAGCACTTGATTTTCTTGATTTCCGCCCCTCCTTCTGGCGCCTAGAGTCGTTTTGTAAACAGCAAATACGGCTCCTCTTGTTCATCCACTTTTATTTCCATTTTGGGGGCCAAAATAGCAAACATGTTTTTACGTTTTACAAAGCGCCCCATAGGGGCCACACGGTGGCATAGTGGTTGAGTTCACCCACTCCCGTTCAACGGCCAGGGGTTCTCGAGTTTGGATCCCAGGTGCAGACCTACACACTGCTCATCGAGCCATGCTGTGGTCGTGAGACACATACAAAATAGAGGAAGACTGGCACAGATGTCAGCTCAGGGCCAATCTTCCTCACCAGAATAAAAAAGAAAGTGCCCAATAGGAAAGTCCCTCATGTGTAGGAGCTTTGCTCAGATCAGAGCTGTGAATCTGGCCAGTGGGGGCACCAGGTGGCCTGTAGGAGTGGGAGCTCTTTCTTGCTTCCCATATCTGACTTCACTACTTTTCTGCCTTCATACCCTCTCCTGTTTTCCTATTACCTTTCCCTCCTTTGACATGGAAAAGAAATCTGATCTCTTTAATTCTGCAGAAGAGTTCAGTTGACTGACCTGCAGGGTCACCTCCTAGCATGTTCTATGCACCCACAGTGAAGTGGCAATAGCCCTAAATGTATGTGTCTTAATGGCTCTGCCTGAAAGGCTCCTAAATAAGTATTTGCTATGGGCCTACTGTGTGCCTACCCACCCGACTGAACATTAGCTACTATCTCATAAGATCCTAAAAAGTGTGACGGTTACTCCTAGAGGTCATCAATTTAACCTCCCTCCCAGTGCAGTGGCGTGCCCTCCCCACCCCCAGCCCAGGCACCCCTGCTGACCCCCATTCAGTCCCCACCTGCCTACTTCTCGGGGTGGAAAGTGAAGCTCTCTCTGAGTCAGACATTCCGTCTGTGGATTGCTCTACTCGTAAAAAGTTCTTCCCTATTTTGACTCAGAGTCTGAGTCATTAGATATTTTACTCAGGGATCCTGGGTCGGTCAGCTTTTTGGGACTATCCAGTAAAAAGCTATTGTCATTCACAAAGGTTTGAAGATGGCTCTCCAGTATCCCTTTGGGCATCTCTTCCCCGCATCCTTTAGTTCTTCCCATCTCTAAACCAAACATCTCTGGCTCCCTTGAATATTCCTCTGTGACACAGTTTCCCAACCTTATTCACTGAGTCACCCTCCTGGATATGCTCGAGTTTGGCAACTTGAAAAGATGGCAATGTCCTTTAGAGAGGCAGTATAGAGACGTGGTGAGGACCAAGAACTCTCGAGCCAGGCTGATAGGTCTACATCTTGATTCTACCGCTTACAAGCTGTGTGACCCTGGGCAAGTTACTCAGCTTCTCTGTGGTTGTTTCCTCATCTATAAAATGGCAATACAACAGTGTCTACCTCATAGGTCATAGTGAGGATTGTGTGAGTTAAATGTGTCAGGCACTTATAAAACAGCCTGGCACACAGTAAGTGCTATGTAAGTAGGTGGTGTTATCATCTGAAAAAGAAAAGAACAGCGGAGAGGATGACTGAAGCCCCCATCAGTGGGCCTCCCCTTTCCCATAGGCAGCAGGCCTCCATCTTTCCTCCCTCCCAAGTACACCCTCTCGCAGAGCAGCTGCAGATACCACCCAGCGCTTGCTCCTTTCAATTCCACAATAGCCGATCTGTAGGGCCAGATTCACCAAGGGCTGTGCAGAGCTCAGATGCCCAGCTGGGAGCACCCAGACCCTGCACACTTGCTCCAAAGCAAGTGATGCCAGCCAATCTGTGAGAGGATGCTCAGTGGCCATTCAGCCATTGAAGAGTAGGACCAAGCAGTGACTCGGGTAGGCAAGTCCCCACAGAACACAAAAGCTACAGTGTTCGAGCATAAAGCATGCTCCCTCCACCCTCATCTTCTTGCACCCCTCTGCACCTGATGGAGACCCAGGGCGTGCCAGTCCTCTCATTGAAAAGAGGAGAGTGGTGGCTCCCACCACGTGTGAGAGATTAGATGAGTCTGTTGCTAGACAAGTCCTTCCTGCACGTGGATGGATCAGGCCCTATCCTTGCCATCATTTACAAATTAAAAACTTACTTCCATATGACTGCCAGTGGCTACAGGATTTGTTCTTGGGTGATGAAAATGTCCTGGCATTAGGTAGTAGAGCTGGTTGCACAACCCTGTGAATATGAAAAACTACTAAATTGTACACTTTAAAAGATAAATGTTATGAAATGTGAATTACATCTCCATAAAGCTGTTATTTTAAAGAACAAAACAAGGTGGCCAGCCCACAGGCCACAGTGTGCCAGCCTCTGGACTAGCTTACCTAGCTCTCCCATTTTACAGTTTAGCAAACTGAGACCCAAAGAGGAAGGAAACTAACATTTGCAGAGCTGCAATTATGTGCTAAACAGTGCACATTTTCATATAAATTATCATAGGCAATATCTGGTTGTTTGAAACAAAAGCAATTCAAGGAAAAACACAAGTAAAACAAGGAGTCAGGTGCCCTGGACAGAGGAGATGTTCAAGTTATGACAATAATAATATGTTTATTAAGTTCTTACAAAAAGGAAAAAGAAAAGCACAAGTTGCCCAACAGTGGGTCTATTTACCATCATGCCATCTATACATAAAGGATGGGCTTGAATTTTTAACACTGATTGCTTTAAAAAAAAAAGTCAGCATTACACGTGCCAAAGAAGGCAGAGGGAGCCTCCGCAGGGCACCATCCATGATCACATACAGAACTGGCTTTGTCTGGGGGCATCCAAAGGAGCCATTTATGGCTGGAGGAGCTCAGAACGCTCCAGCTTACGGATGCAGCCAGGTCTTAGGACTTTTCCTCAAGAGGCCTCTGCACCATCTGGGGAGAGACCCACAGGGCTACTCTGGGTAAGACAGGTCCACATTCAGCCAAAAACACATAGCCTCTGGACTCTTTAGACCTCTAGGCTCATCAAAGGTAGGACAAATCCTCTCCAGCCTCTGAGGATGCTCAGCACTCTGGCCGGCCAATGTTTAGTCAGCAGAGCTAACAAACTCACAGCAGGCAAAACATCGACACCTTCCAGACTTGCTGGGAACCTGGAATGGGGAGGTCCAGACGGTAAACCAGGTGTTTCCAGGACAAGCTAGTCACACAGCTCAGGCCGGCAGGGTGACTTCAGGAAGCTCAGTTCTCCACTGTGGGGGCAGGGAGGACCTAAAAGGGAACCTCAAGACCTCCTTCACAGCTCAAGCCCAGGCACCTGGGAAATAAGATGCAGTTCCCTAGGTGTGGGAAATACAAGTCAGAACTATAGAAATGCTGACAAGGGCAGCCCAGTGTCTTTGCCAAAAAGCCACAGAACTTTTTCTCTGCACTTCCAACATCAGAACAAAGGCTCATCAAGAAGAAATTACAGCTCCCCAGGCCCCTCTGTGCAAAAAAATGACCTCAGGAAATAAAAAAGGATGTATATGTGCGCATTAGTGGGAGAAGAGTGATTAGAACGAGTAAAACTGGGAAGAGCATTAGTGCCAGACAGAGCTGTATGAAGAAAGACAGTTCCTGGAATGTGGAGCTCAAAGATGGGAAACAGAGCACATTTTTTCACATAGAAGTAACATTATGAATGGTGTTTTATTTTCTATAATATTATTAGAACTATAATCCATCTACACAAAAAATTGAAATGGCCTGGAAATGTATTTGTTAATAACCACTAATCAAGCACATCATTGCTCAATACCATTACAGTAGATAACAATTTGGTAGTAGGCATCAAATGCCTTAAAAAAATGCATATCCCTTTTTTTTTTGGTGAGGAAGATTGGCCCTGAGCTAACATCTGTTGCCAATCTTTCTCTTTTTTTTCTCCTCAAAGTCCCAGTACATACTTGTATATCCTAGTTGTAAGTCCTTCTATTTCTTCTACGTGGGATGCTGCCACAGCACGGCTTGATGAGTGGTGTATAGGTCTGCACCCAGGACCCGAACTGGCGAACCCTGGGCCACTGAAGTTGAGCACACAAACTTAACCACTACACAATCAGGCCAGCGCTATAAAGTGCACGTCCTTTTGACCCAATATTCAACTTCCAGAAATTTAATCCCTAGATTTCCAGGATTCATGGTACATTCATACAATGGAATACACTGCAGCCATTAAAAAAATGACATGGAGTTACATGTCATTAACTTGGAAATAAGTTACATTATAATTATTTGAAGACAATGTTATAAAACAATAAATGATATTAGACCGTTTTTGTCCTAAATAATGATAAGTGTGCACAAAGAAAAAATATCCAGAGAGTTATAGACTTAATTGTTGCTACTTCACGGAGCTGAATTCACTGACTTTACCTTTCCACCTTGTGTACTTCTGTATTGTCAGAATTTTTTTATAAAGTGTGGATACTATTTAGAAAACAATGAAAATATTTCTCTTTCTAATTATTTACATCCCTAATATACATACATACATGCATATGTAAAATAAGCTTTTATAATACATCATTTTACTAGCTGCATAGTGTGGCTATGTAATAACTTGTTTAAGCAATTCTCTATTATTGGATATTAAGGTTGTCTCCTAATTTTTTGCTACTATAGGCAGAACGTAGATGGAAATCCTTGTGGCTAAATATTTGCACATATTTTTAATCATTTCCTTAGAATAAATTCCTAGAAGTAGAATTTCAGGCTCAAAATGTGGGCACAATTAAGGCCTTCTGACCCATATTGCAAAATTATCCCATAAAAAATCACTGCCAATTTACTTTCCTAACTGCCATGTGAGGAGGTCACCTTTTCCCTTCACCCAAGACTGAACATGACCATTTTTTTCCCAATTTTTCCAATTTGGTAAGCAAAATGACACCCCATTCCTTTTATTTGTATTTCTTTAATTACTAAGGAAAGTGACATCATTCGTATTCACTTATTAGCTATTTGTTATTATTGTGTGACCTGCTTATTGATATCTCTTTTTTCTGCTAGGATCTTTTTCTTTCTGGCTTGTAAGAGTTCTTTACATAAAATTAGCCCTTTGTCATTAGGGTTAATATACGTTGTTTGCCTTTTAGTTTTGTTCAAGGTGTTTTCTACATTTAAATTTTAAATTTGTATATATTTTCTCAACAATAAAATGCACTCAGGATTCCAAATTACTGCCTTTTAAATAGGCATTTGAAATATAACCAGTTGTACACGTATGGTCTTGTGTACCAGCTACTTTATCATAAGTTTGCGTATCTTTTCTGCATGTCAGCTCCTTGAAGCACAGGTCATGACATTTCTTGAATCCTCCATAACAACAGAGCTCGTGGCCCAGAACACAGCAGAGCTTCAAAATGTCTGAGAGGAAAAAATACTGTATCTGGCATTGGCTTTGAAACAATCCAGTTTGGGGTGGGAGATGAAAACGGGGAAGAGATGAAACAGAATCAGCCGCATGTTAATCACAGCTGAAGCTGGGTGATGGGTACATGGAGTTCATCACACTATTTGTACTTTTTTGTATATTTGAAAATTCACGTAATCAAAAGGATTTTTTTTAAATGTTTACTTGATTGGTCAATAGCATCAGAGAGGGGACTTCTGGAATAACAATGGTGATGAAAATGAATTACACATGCATCAAGGCCACTTTTGTAGCAGTTGAAAAAGTTAAGTGCACAAGTCTTGAAATGAGGCAGGCCTGGGTACCGATCCTTTCCAGCTTAGTGACCTTGAACCTGTTATTCAACCCCTCTGAAACTCGGTTTTCTGTTATAAATAAATGTATTAATAACTACCTCAAAAAGTCCTAGTGAAGATTACTGGGTGTAAAACTCAGCGCCTAGCACCAGGTAGCCCTCTTTATTGAGTCACCATCACTATTACTCAGTGATGCATAAGCTTGACAAACTCCAGCCGAAATTTCCTGGTGGTGGTGATGCAGCACCGTTCCCCTGCGGCTGTGATTTCAGTTAACCAGCTTGGGCACCGGACAACTGCTTGGCAGAGGTCTTGGTAGAACCGATATCGGGAATTACGTTCCCAAAACCCAGAAGAGAAAACAGATAAGACCACAGCAAAGGAGAAAGCAGTGACTCCCGACCTTACTCAACAGGTCCCCGTAGGGCTTAACTCACATTCCAACGATGCATCAAGAACAAGAGTGATGAAGCCCTCACAGCAGCGGGTCATTTGCAGCTTGGACCAAATATTGGCATCATCTGAGGTGCTTGAAATAATACAATGTCTGGGTCCCACTCCTAGAATTTGATTTAATGGTCTGGGCTGTGGACTAGGTATCAAGCTTTTTAAAAATCTAATGTGATGTAATGTGTACCACTCTGCTGTGTGAGTTGGGGTTGGGGAGTAGGGAGGAAAGAGAGGACAAGGGAAAACAAAGAAGAGAACAGAGACCACTGCATCCCACATGAACTCCGTTAAAGCCAGCCCAGTCATGTGGTCCCAAGCTGTGTCCCATGCCGGACAAATCCAGTCCCAGTAGGTCCCCTCACTCCCTCCATAAATGTCAAGAGATTGTTACTGTGTAATAATTCACAGGGCTAAAATATGTTAACACCACCAGGATGCGTGAATAACAATATTCTAAAGAATATCAAAGCAACGTAGCTGGTCTCTGGGTTTTGGTCTTTAAAAAAGTCCAGCTAAGTGACAGTGGAGGTTGGGAGAGGTTTGTCTCCTAGCCCTTTGGCAGCCTGTCAAGGCGAGTGAAGTACACTCAAAGAGGCAGCCTCATTTTGTGAAGTTATTGCAGTGTCTTTGATCAAGGGAAAAAGCACATCCATTTCAATCACTGTAACAGTGACGGGCCGGCTGTCTGGCTGCCTCGCTGCCCACGGGGGTGAGCCAGCCTCGAGCCTGCAGACACATGGCAGTGCTTAGTGTGTCAAACAAATGAGAGGTTCCTCGCTGTCTACCCAACCTCTGCTGAACTTTAGGGACCCTCATTTAGCAATCTGCCTGGACTAATCTGGAAGTTCCTCTCCCTGGCACATAACCACCTGGCCCAGCCTGGCCTCACCAAACAAAAGCTGGCCAGCGGCGATCTGTCATGAGGCAGCAAGCACTTCAGAACCAGGAGGGCAGGGGTCAATCGTTGTCATAAGCAACACGCTCAGGATTACACAAGCCTAGAGAAAGGGACAAAAACATTCTGCCTCCCCCCTCTTACCTGCAGCCCCATCTCAGCCCCAAACATAGCTGAGAGACGTCTGACTTTCTCTCCCACACATGAATTCTCGGCAGTGCAGTTTCAAATATATATACAAAGATCATCTGCATTCTTTTCACTAGAATAAGTAAGGGATAAAAAGTTGATGAGTGAGCTCATCAATTTTCAGACTTAGGGAGGTTCAACAAAAGGTCTTCTTTTCCTTCAGTGACATCACCCCTAACATCTAGGGCCGACTTGGTAGCAGAACCAGCATAGAGACGGGGATGATGATGGTGATGATAATGACAGATATTTATACAGCGTGTACGTGTTCCAAGTGTTTTACACGCGTTAACTCATTTAATCCTCATCACAACCTTATGAGGTAAGCTATAGTAACACTCATTAATAATAGGAATAATAACAGTAACCTAATAATATGTATAATATAATTATTATTATTAAATATAATAATGGAGATAATCTTCTCCATTTTTCACAAAAGGATATTGTGACCCAGGGAAGTTCAGCGGCTTGCCTAAGGTGGTGGGGCTGGGATTTACACCCAGGCGGACTGGCTCCAGGATGGGTGTGCTAACCACTGCGCAACACTGCCTTGTTCCAGTCCATACTGCAGAGCCTCCTTTAAAGCTGCCAGTTCAGAGAACAGCAGAATACAGAGGACTGCGGAGGGCTTTGGAGCTAGAGGGATCTGAGTTTGAATCCCAGCTCTGCCACTCCTCGTCCCGCTGTGGTTGCATCACCCGTGAATGGGGCTTTCACCCACCTGGTGAATGGGGCCTGCGGTGAGGCTTAAATGAGAAAAGGAACAAAAGCATCGCTCACAGGGTCGGCAGCCAAGGTCAGTTTAACCCAGTGGCTCTCAAGCCTGGCTGAACATTTGAATCAGCTGGGAACTTTTAAAAATATGATGCCCGATCCCTACCCTACCATCCTTCCACATTTCCACCCAACAGGCAGGCAGTCTGAAAGTCGCAATCCCCTAGGCCCAGCCCAGCAGTGAAACCTGAAACCCACCGGCCCAAAGGCCAGTACAGCCTTTGCCCCATGGATTCAGAATCTCAGGGAAGCTTATAAACCTCTGAAGCCTCTTCTTGCAGCTCTAAGGAAGGGGACTCCCCCAAATGCTGCTCTGTCCCACAGAGGAGTCACAGGCACCGGGACCACCCCAACCACACGGCTGACGCACACCTGTCCAATGACCTTCCCCACTTTCACCCAGATGGGCCTTCATCCAGCCACCTCTTGCCCCTAGGCTACGTCCCCACCTCCAGCCTAAAGGCTTCCCACAAGGGCACCCTGTTGTCCCGTGCTGCCCGCGTTTCAGAATAAGTCTGCGCCAACATCAACACAGCCAGCGTTACTTTTCCACAAAGCACTAACAAGAAGACCATGCAGGATGAGAGGTGGGACTGCCTGAAAGGAAATTTTAAAATCTGAGTGCACACACATACACTCATGCAGACACGCACACACGCACCCGCACACACACACTCCAGGAACCACGGTCTACTTTGCATTCGAGGGAGCACTGCTTCATTTGAGGACTCGGGGTAGGAGAAGGGAAGCACAGAGGGGCAGCAATAAACAGTGAAGGGAATACTGGGGTTGCCCATGGAAACTGGCTGGGATAAGAAAAAATAATCAGCCCACATTTGACAGAAGAGAAAAATGGAGACAGCCAGCAGGGAGGATGAGGACCAAGCAATGCCAGTTTCCTGGCTCAGACTCCCATGCGCCTTTTCAGGACCCACTGCCAGCTGGCAAGGGGTGGCAGGGAGGGCCCGGGAGGGGAACGCAGGCACCAGAAGGTAGCACAGAGGGGTGTCAAAGAGCCCTCAGCTGTCCCCCAGAAAGTGAAGGCCCTGAGCGGCCCCCCCTGCTCTCAGGCCCCTCCCCTGGGCCTCAGTCCAGGAACCAGGCCGGAGAGACTTGGCCCAGGCCTCACCTGGGTAAAGGAGCCATCCTCACTGCACTCCGGGACAAACACCGCCTCCTGGGGCTTCTTGGCTTGCTCGAGGGCCTGAGCCCGTTCCAGGCGACACTTGCTCTGGCCAGCGTCTAAAAGAGGAGAGAAATGAGTGTATTTCATATTTCCCTTGGATGCCACACTGGAGCCATGGGACAAAATGGCTGCCTGGTTCTAGGAATGCTAAGAGAAAACCACTCTGCCTATGGATGAGCCCACACACAACCCACTGGCTTTTCTAACGACACGAGGGCAGCAGCTAGCGAAGGCTGCTAGGCTTCATCTTCCTCTTAATGTTATTCTTAGAAAAGTGGGGGAGTGTATTTATACCAGGTTCTGTTTATTTTTTTCTCCCAAGTACCCCTAGCCCCTCCCAAGGAAAAAAATATGTTCCACTTCTATTATTTTTCACTGGGTTTATTAAAAAACGTGCACACCCAAAGGGTCTCAAAGATGTTTTATAGTTGAAGAATTGCAAGGACTTTCTTTGGAAAATCAGCCTGCTTAGCTTCCCATAATTCCTATAATGGCTCTAAGCAGGCCAGGGGCCACAAACTCAAATATCTACAGCGTGTAGGAGAATGATATAAATTAGAGAAGTAAGCTGAATGTGCAAAGAATGGCATTCAGTTTGGAAACACCATAGGGAGTGCTGAAGATTGTGGCAAACTGGAGAACAGGCTCCCCTTCAAAGGAGGCAGCTGCTACTCCACTCTAGTCACGTGTTGCCTTGTGGGAGGGAACACACCTAATATTACCAAAGCTTCCAATTTTTTATGACAAGTACAAAAATCCAGATTTTTATGTTGAATCTCCCAATTTTTAAATGTTGTCTCAAATGTTTTTAATATTTTTAAACATGTAAGCAGACCAAACCAAATACATCTGTTGGCCAACAGTTTGGAATCCCTATTCAGGAGCCAGCAATAACATCTTGCCATTTTAAGCATCTCCATTTACAAAAAAAAATAGCACTAGCCAGATAGCAGCACATCTCTCTCGGCCCTAGCCGGTGGCAGTGTTGGAAAAGCAGAAAAGTGCTCATTCCTTCAGGTAGACCAGTCCTCCTTTACATATTCCCTGGCGGAAGGGGTGGAGGGATAGTAGCAAACCAAATGAACAGATTTATTCCGAGCTCCTCTGCAGGAGTGCGCTGTGTGGGGCGCTGTGGTGCCCAGACACCTCTCCTCAGCTGGGCGGAGGTGCACCCACTCACCCTTGCATCTCCCTCGATGTACCACACCCAGAGTCGAGTCTCTGCACTTGGCTCGCTGGTACTCGCACATGGACTCATAGGACCTGCCGTCGGAGGCACAGATGGGTTTGGGTTGAGTCCTGGAGCAGTGGAGGTTGCACTGAGGGTCACGGTCACTTATGAGAAACTAAGTTGGAAAAAAGCAAAAGGGTATAGAGGTTACTTTTGCAAGCAAAGTAGGAGTGACTCCATGACTTACAATACGGATTTGCCTTGGGGAGCAAGTCCAGAACAAATCCAAAGTTTATTAAACCCTAAAAGTGGAAGGGAACTGAGCAGCCACAAAGCCTAACCAAGGAAGGCATCCCATGCTAAGTAATTCACAAGCAGGATCTCATTAATCCTCGCAACAACCCTATGAAATAGGAATATTTCTTTTACAGATAAGGAAACTGAAACCTGAAGAGAGGTAACGCGCCCAATGTTACACAGCTGTAAGTGGTGCATTTGAACCTAGATGGGTCAGAAATCAAATCAAAGCTTTCACCAGTGGGACATCCGGCCTCTCCATCCATGCAGATGGTCATGTGACCTCTATTTGGGTACCTCCCCAAATCAGGAACTCACTAGCAAACTCTACATTTCATCTTTGGAAAGTTTTACTTATTAGAAAGTAGTATTGAGCCCTAAATCTATCACCCTTCAATTTCTGGCCACTGCCCTCTGGCAGAATACAAGTTAAGTAACTTTCTATGAGAAAGGGATTTCCTGATTTAAAAAAATAACAGTCAGACTGGGAAATGCTGAATTAAACAGGTTTCTCTACTGCAGGACTTCTAAGACACCTCTGCTACATTCTTATGCATTGCGAATCTCCAAGAGGTATAGTAAATTAAAGACAGATGCTGTAATTTATTTACTACTCTTGCCATTGAGCCATGGAGTCTAATTCCCTCCCCTTGAATCTGGACTGGCCTCAGTAACTGGCTTGACCAATACATGCTATGGCAGTGATGTTTTACGACTTCCGAGCAAGATCATATGAAGTCTCACAGCTTCCCCCCAGGCCTCTTGCAACACTCACTCTGGGGGAAACCAGCTGCCATGGAAGAAGCCCAACAACCCTGAGACCGCCATGCTAGGAGGAAGCCCAAGCTGGCACACAGCAAAACCATGTGGAGAGAGAAATGCTCAACCCACCCAGGCAAAGAGACGTGTGAATGAAGAATCCTTCAGAGGAGTCTAGCCTTGGCTATCTTCTGACTGCAACTAACAGAGGAAAAGAAGTGACTGTGAGAGAGACCCAAGCGAGAACCACCCACCTGAGCCCAGTCAACCCATAGAACTATGAGAGATAATAATAGTTATTTTAAGCCATTAAGTTTTGTGCTAGTTTGTAACATAGCAGTAGATAACCAGATCGAGGGGCAGATACGGTGATGCATCTCCCAAACTAATTTGACCGTGAACCCCTTCATCAGTGAACTTCCGTTAACAACTATAGAACGCAGCTAGAAAACAATACCTGGGTCATACAGACCATGAGCTTCTGTTGAATAACCCAGGGTCAGACTGTACAGGCCTTGAGAGCTGGTCCACTCTTAGCCACCCCTACATGGCAGAGCTCTGGCACACTGAGGGCCCTTCATCAGGATGGGTGGAGGGAATGGATATCGCACACAGGTACACAGCAATGTCATGAGCACACATCTGGCCGTCAGTGATGCTGGAGTTAACTGAATAATCACACCAAGCTCATACAGGTTTAGGGAAGGTGTGACTACAACCCCTGTTTCAGACGGATCTGCAGACCCTTCGTGTGAAGCAAATAGGTGAGAACTTACTGACCCTTTTCCAGAACAGCCAAGGGAGGTCCAGAGACAGTACCCCTCCCTTTAAGGGAGCGCTGGAAACACACAGCCCATCCTGGACGAATTCCAGGAGAGTCCAGCCTGTTCATTTCTGCACAGACTGCCTCTCAGCTGTACAACCGGACCCTCCCACTCCCTGACCTCATGCCTGGGTGCTGGCTGCTCCGCACAGGCAGGGAGTGGCGAGGGCGGAAACCATCACGCAGGCCTTGTCAGGATGGACACTGCATCTTGGCCTCTCTTCAGATCCTCTGGGCTCCCACACTCACAGGTTCAACCTGAATCCTGACCAAAGGCCAAAGGGAAGTGTTCTGAGAGTGTCTCATCATGGAGTCTAGTGTTCCAGGATAAGAATCAAGAATATAGAAAGTCAAATTCAGAGGAAGCCCGCCGCATCCAGGAGGGATGAGCTGACAAGAGAGCGGGAGCGGGCAGTGTCCTCCATACCTCAACCCTGCACGGGATCCCAGGCCTCAACTCCCCACAGGTTGCCCCCGCTTAAAACCCTGGAGTGATATCCCACTGCCCGTGGGACCTTCACCCAGTCTCCGAGGCCTGGCAGAATCTGACTCTGGGGCCCCCTGTCTGGCCTCAGCTGCTACTGCTCTGCCCTCGCCTCGCGCACCGCTGGTCCGGCACACCAGCCTGCTTTGCATTTCCCAGAGGAGCTATATCGGCACCTACCTCCAGGCCTTTGGACACTGTTCCTTCTCCCTTCCCTCCCACCCCTACTTCAGATTTCTGCTCACGTCATCTCTTCCAGGAGGTGTTCCCTGACTCTCACAGGTGGGACGGGCCCCCTGTAACAACCTCTCCTATCTCACTTCTCCGTCATGGCTCTTAACAGTTTGTGACGATGAATTGATTTGTGTGATCTGATTAACAATGGAAGGCCCAACTCTGAGCCCCACAAGGCAAGGATAAAGTCTATTTTGCACGTGAATACATCGCCAGCATCTAGCGCAATGCTGGGGCACTTGATTCTTTGTGGGAGGAAGCCATCCCTGTGGTGGCATTTCCCACGCAGCACTACTTCAAAACCAGCCGGTGCGATGGGACAGGCCTGGCCTCCCAGGCTCCTGCCACCCCAGGGGATCACTGGCCACTCTCCCACTCCCAAGCTCTGAGCTGTCCCCTCCCTCCTGCCTTACACAGTGGACAGAGGTGGTCCCCAGCTTCCTGCCTTGGCTCCATCTCAGAACTTAAGTTATCTCTGAGGCTGAGAGGTGAGTCTCTTCTCCCTCCATCCCCAGCCCAGGCTCCTCTGCCACTATAAGCCCTCCCAGCCTACAACTGACTATGCACCAGGAAAACTTAGGAACCAAAGGTCCAGCTGAATGAGGCAGGCTTGGGAAGTCCTGGCCATAGTCTCCTGAATGGGCTCAGGAAACAGGCGGCTGCAACCAGAGAAGCTGGCCTCGAAAGTCTCTCTTCCTCCCTGTGTGGCTCCCTCAGACCCATTCCTTATCTGTTGGAAGCCTAGAAAGGCAGCCAGACCTGGCTCTGCAGTTCTGCCTGGGGAGGAGCAGACGCCCAGCCAGAGGGTGGGAACAGCGTCCTTGCACCCAAGCTTCCAGGCCAACCAGTGGCCTCCAGGCTGTTCGAGGGCAGGTCAAGGCACTGCTGTTGTCACACTACTCTCTCCTTCTCCGTGGACTGTGTGCTACTTTCCTGAAGTAAAACCCTGCTTTTAGGTTCTTTTTTTCAGGTTCTTTGCCATGCGAATCAGTAGGAGCCAAGGAACAGCATGCCCCCTGTTCTCATGATCACACAAGAACAGAACTACCTGTATCTTCCAAGGAATTCATCCTTGGTCCCAGAGGGATTTGTTAGCCAGACCTCAAGTGTGAAGAGTAATAAGAACTGATAGATCACTTTCAACATGTTATCACTTTCAATACGTTGTAACACATCACTTTCAATATGTTAACAATTTAATCTTCACAATAACTCTATGAGGGAGGGTATGTTACAATCCCCATTTTACAGGTGAGGAAACTAAAGCCCAGAGAAGTTAAGTGACTTCTCCAAGATTAAACAGCATGTACGTGTCACTGCTGGAATTGACACCCAGGCTCCAGAGCCATGCTTCTAACCACTACTCCACACTGCCTTTCATTATTACAGAGCAATGGTGCAAAGAGAAAGTGAAACAACTGCAAAACTGGATTCACAAAGTCAGAGTCTGTTTACCAAGAGCCCACTGTATATAGACACCAAGCTGCTAAAGATCCAGATAAGACAGCCCTGACCTCCAGGTACTTGAGGCCTACTGTGAGGAGCTCCTCGCAGGGCTCTTGTTCACCTTAAAAAAACAGGGATCAATAGGGGCTGACCCTGTGGCCTAGTGGTTAGGCTTGACATGCTCCACTTCAGCAGCCTGGGTTCAGATCCCAGGCACAGACCTATACCACTCATTGGCGGCCATGCTGTGGCAGCAACCCACATGCAAAAGAGAGGATGATTGGCACAGGTGTTAGCTCAGGGCAAATCTTCCTCAGCAAAAAAAAAAAAGAAAAGAAAAGAAAACAGGAATCAAGAAAGAGAAAATTTCTTTTCAAACTCAAGAAGGTTGCCCCATTGTCTCCCCCCCCAGCTCAGGGGAGAGGACAGCTACTGGCGTCACTGTGGTGTTGAACTACAGGCCATAAATTTGGTTTGGAAATGGCTTGCTCTGGGCCCACAGAGTCACCACAGCAGCTCTGCCAGAGACCAGCTTAACTATATTAAGTTGCAAAACAGGTTAAGGAGCTTCAGAAGAAGCCCCACCCACCCCAACCCGTGGATCTCCTGCCCAGCTTCAGAGGAGCTCCCAAATGCTTCCCATCCAGGAGTGACTGGCCCCCAAGTCAAAACGTTCCGAGACAGCACGGGGCCATTGCTAAGACCATCTTCAGTCATCTGTGTTGTCTCATTTTCATCTGTTTTAGGAACTATGTGTGTTTGTGATTGTTTTTGGAAAAAAATGTGATGAGTTCTATAAAAGAGAGTTTTAATAGGATCACCCAAACCTCCAAACACTGCTTGTTCAGCCATCGGTCATCTATTCAGCAAGCCAGCACTTTGATGAGCCCAGCCCTGCAGGGGGCCTGGGAAGCAGACCACAACCAACGAAGTCCTCGATGAGCTGGGGTTCCAGGGCAGAGACAATGAGCAAGTGACATCAGCCATACAGCAAGTGGAAAGAAGATGCAGGACCCAAGAGGATTTAATCCTAGGGACTCCACAAAGCTACAAAGCCACACAGTCCAACAGAACGTTCTGCAGTGACAGGCATGTTTTATATCTGTGTTGTCCACTGTAGTAGCCACAAGCCACATGGGACTATTAAGCACTAAAATGTACTGAATGCAACTGAGGAAGGAAATTTCCAGTTGTGCTTCATTTTAGTTAAATTTGCATAGCCAGATGTGGCTAGTGGCTACCACACTCAAGAGCAAGGCTTGAGGGGAGAGCAGAGAGGCCCACCCTCACTGGAGTTTCTCCTCGTTGAGCCAAGCTAAGACTGATTGGACCACGGGGAGAAAAGAAGCAGATCCTGAGGCTAATTTCTGCATTTTGAAACTGGCGATGAAATCAATTCACTCCTTATGGGTCGACAGCAGGACATCCAAAGAGTCCATCACAGTCCACCTGAAGTCACAAAGGCGGCTTTTCCCTCTCTTCTGCAGTAGACGGGAGGCACTGGCTGGAAGTCCGCAGTTCTCGGGGCCCACGTCAGTTCTCCAGGCCCACAGACAAAACTCAGAATCTGAGTCACCCTGCTGGGACTTGAGCCCCCAGGCCACAGAAGTCTGTTGTGGGTTCAAGAGCAACCATGATTAGTGGAAATTTAGGGTGTTGGGCAGTGGCAAGTTGCCTCCCCAACTAGGCAAACACTGACCCATTTCCCCCCTGGGGGGGAAATAGTATTTTCATAAAATTCCTCACATACATTCCCTTCCTTCTTCCTAACCAAAAGACAACAAAAACAAAATAACTATGTTAAATATGATTGCATAATATGGAAACCAAACAAAAGGGGCTGGGACAATTGTGCGCTTGCAATTATCTCCTACTCCCACCCTCTCTCCTTAGGGAGTGAATGATTCCAAGGCAAACACACGGCATTTTGTGTTCTGCTCCCATTTCCAAAGTCGGACAAAGACTTGAAACACACAGAAACAGCCCGTCCTTCCTACTGGAAAAGTAAGCTGCCAATGGGGGCTGTTTCACCAAAGAAGAGATGGGGGAAAGGAAATCACTGTTAGACCAACAACCCCTTCTATCTGAAATGCACACAAGCTCATCTTTGCCCTTCAGTCTCAGCCGAGTAGAAGGCAAACCCTGCCACTGCTTCGGCTCCGAGAGACCACTCCAATACCACAAGCTGTGTGGTAGACTGGCTGCTAAGTTCCCATGACAATATAGGAACAACAGAGGCAGCCTAAGGATGCATCTGGGAGATGTTGATTTGCTATAACATGGAGTTGGTTTCACAGTCTTAACTTCTACCTGTTCCATGATGATTTAACCAGTATCTAAAATCCTAAATAGGCATTTTCTGGCAAGATGCATATCTCTATATTTTTCCCAGGTGTAGACGAGGGGTAGGAGCCATACTGAACAAAGAGGGCAATGGCCTGCCCACTTGGTTTGGAAGCGTGAAGACCACAGTGTGGAGCAGCAAGTGGTATTCCCCTTGACTATATCACACTCAAAAGTCACAGCCAAACTCAACTAATTGAAGGTTTTTCTTTAATAAATTTATCTGTAACAGAACTTCAACTACCCACGTTTAACACTTGTGCTTCTCTTATCTATTGCTGCAGCATGAACCACCCCCCCAAATGTAGTGGCTTCAGACAATTAATCATCGCTCTCAATTCCATGGGTTGGCTGGGCTCAGCTGGCAGCGTCTTCTGCTCCACATGGCGGCAGCTGAGGCAACACATTTGGCTGCATTTAGTTGGGAGCTCGGCTGGGGCTGGAACATCCACTCTGACTTCACTCACTGGTGCCTCAGGTGGAGAGACTGGAATGGCTGGGGGGCTGGCTGGGCCCTTCTCTCCAGCAGGCTTTCCTCTCTCATCCATGACGACTTCATTCAGGCCTTGATCTCTTGCCTAGATGTTTGACTGCCACCAACCTTCCTCCCATTCAAGCTCACATTTCATCCTGCCACTGAGGTTATCCTCCTAAAAAGCAAACACTTTCATGTTTTAAACCCCACCATTAGCTTCCTGGAGCTCCTGCTGCACTGTTTTCCTACTTCTACCAAAATCTTCAATATGCTGCTCTAGGATTTATGTCTTTACATACCTATAAAGACTAGGTCTTTATATCCAGAGGGCCTAACACAGAGCTTGATCTAAAGCAGTTGTTCAATACATGTTTGAAGAATGAGTGGGTAAATATCAAACCTTACCTAAAATATCGTGGGTGAGAAGCTCCTTTTTCTATCATTTACTGTGAAAAGAGATATTTTTAGTCCATCCACCCTCAAAAGCTTAAAGCTCTCAAATGTGTAGAGTAATGGAAGCTGTTTGTTCTTTTTTTTTCCTTTTAGGGACATTCATTAGATAAGGAAAGCCCCATATTAAACACAGGATTTTTCCCTTGAATTAAGGGGAAGGGAAAAAAATCCCTAAGTCATCGAAGAGAACGTCCCAGAGTGGCTGAGACAGAACCCATATACCCGCGGCGGGTATCATCACTCAGGGACCACAGAATCCATTCCCAGTGAGGCCGGCCTCAGCCTGAGAGTCTCCTCACCAGCCCTCCAGGAAGCCTTTCCACCCCCTGCAGATAAGCCATGTCTCCCAGAAGTCAGGCAGTAGTCTGGGATGCCCGGGGTCACGTAGCCTGAAATGAGTATAATTTAACAGCCAATGTGATGAGCTCTCTGGTTTTTCTGGCAGTTATGACATGCATGCACTTGAGCAAGAATAACAGCCAGATGATAATACAGATTCACTGATAAGTCAGACTTTTGACACTCTGAATTCATTTTTTTCCAGAGAATTAAGGCTATAAATAATAGTAAATTTACCAGCCCAACTGCAAAAGCCTATTGGGAAGGAATGGGAAGGAGAATGACCCCTGCCTGTGTGCCCTCTGGGTGGGTAAGAGGGAAGTAAAGGCCCCTAATGCCGAGGCCCCCGCTGGGGAGCAATCACGAGCCCCGGTGCACTGTTCCTTCCTGCCTCGGCCGCGCCTGTGCGGCCCTTCTCCCTGCACTGTGCTTCCCCTCATAACTCCTATTCCTCTTCCAATTTCACTGTAAATGCTGCTTCCTCGGGCATCTGACTGCCCACGTAGGTCAGGACCCCTGTGAGGAGCCTCCAGAAAACCTCTACTCTCCACGGCGGCCTGTGCCACGGCTGTAACTAAATGAGCAACCATTTATGTGTTTCTGGCCCATCCTCCAGCAGACTGTAAGCTCCCTGCGGGCAGGAACAAGATCGGCTGGGTGCCACTCTGCTGGATCCCCAGTGCCCAGCAGGGGATTTGCCCAAAGTGGGTGCTCAATAAAGACTGATTGATTGAACGAATGAGGAGACACCCAAGGCTGGGCCAGGCTAAGGTAGTAAGAGCATGCCTTTCAGTCTGACTTTAAAGATCCTGAGTCTTCCTACTCTACCACATTGCCCCCTTCAATCCAAGGTATGGAGTGCTGAGCCCCAGAGGATGCCCAGGGGCAGAAGGGGCTCTGTCGTTGGGAGTCTCCGGCAGTGGCCTCGCTGGTGGACAGCAGAGGAGAAGGGCTGTGCGTGCCATAAGAGCTTTCCTCAGGGAGGATGTTTTTCCCGTCATGTTTAGAAGTCACAGTCCAGCTCAAGTTTTTAGAATTCAGGCAGTAAAAAGTATTTTTGGGAGGTAAATCTGCTATTGAAAGGGGAAAAAAGCCACTCCTGGAGTCAGTGCCTGGAACAAAAAGTAGAGAGCCACATTCCAGACGTCTGGCTGCGGCTCAGCCTCTTACTCTCCAACCAGGGACTGTCCGCCTCTTGTCACTTGCTTAGCCATCTGCAAAACTGGACTTTGGCCTTTCTCTCCGGGGCCCGCGTCTTTGTGAGTGAAGCGCAGTTTCACATTAAAGCATCACTCACCCATCCTCCATCTAATCCATCATCTGCACTGAGAATCCACATCCCTATTCCTGCCAGCTCACTCTCACCCATCCCTGACCCCACAGCCACCGCATTTACACAGGTGCAAAGGAGGGCCAGGATCAGGGCCGCTTCGGAGTGGGGCTCGGGAAGATGGAGGAGGGGAGATAAGGGAGGTCAAAGGGAAGGGGAGGTTGGCAGCTACGGGGTCTGCTCTTCTTCTACACACCTCCACTGTGGGGCCTGACAACAGCACGCCCCGATTAAAGGGCTTTTCACGCTGCTGAGGGAAAGCAGACGTCCCCCTCCAGCTGTTTGGCAGCTGGAACCACTTCTGTTGTTTTAGCCAGGAGAGGCCTGACCTTCGTCACCCCACTCCCGACCCCCTCCCCAAAGGAGGAATTTAGTGGCCACCCCAGCCCATCCACCCAGCTCCCCTCCTCCACCGTGCCCCCCACAGCTACAGGGACGACAGGTCAGGACCCATGGGAGAAGGCTGTGTTATACCAGGTGCCATTGTAGGGGAGAGCAGGGGAGGGAGGGTCAGTGGGTTTGACAAAGCAGCTGAGACCCTGGCTCGAAAGAGATGCTAACAAGGCTGCAAAGACAGAACTCCCAACTCACCCAGCCCCTGTCCACACCCCGAGTCCATGCCCCAAGTTAGTCTATTAGGAAGGTGGGTGCAGTGAAAGTGTGGGTTAGAACCCAGGTCACCAAATCTCCAAAATATGAAGCATTCTTCTAAGTGAAAGGAGCCAGACCCAAAAAGCCACACACTGTACGAGTTCATTTATATGACACCCTGTAAAAGGCAAAACTGTATGGACAGACATCAGATCAGTGACTGCCAGGGACTGGAGGGAGGGAGAGAAGCAGAGTCAAGGACGTGGTGGAAATATTCTATATATCGATGATGGCAGTGGTTATACAACTATACAAATTTGTTGAAATTCATAAAAGTGTACACCTAAAAAGGATGAATTTTACTGCATGTAAATCATATGTCAATATACAAAAAAGAGAAAAGCATGAAACTAAGGAAAAATATTTCCAAAGAAGGTTTGTTTCGAAGGGTGCATCAGACCTCCCATAGGGTCTCAAAGAGGTTTCTGGAGATTTCCCTTCCCACCCCCTTCAATTACCAGGCATCATGCTAGGTGCATTGGGGGTTATGAAAATAAACAAGAACAAAGGCCCTACCCCCAAAAGCTGGATCTAGTTGCAAAGACTGACATGTGAACAGCTAACTCCACAGGGACCACGTCTTCGAAATGAGCAATCAGTAAGCAAAGCCAAACAGACAAAAGGATAGAATATTTGAAAATAGGATGCCAGGAAGTCCAAGATGTGAGATGGCTAACTCTTTAAAAGAGAGAGAGAGAAAGAGAGGAGAGGACAGGAGAAGACAGGAGAGGAGAAAAGAAAGAAAAAAAGGCATCCACTCAGCACAGAATTATTGAGAACCTATTTTGCCCCAGGGCTCTGCTGAGGGCTGGGGACAGAGCAGCTGACCCCAAGTTGTGTGGGGTCAGAGCGAGAGGTTAATGCAGACTGGAAGAATCCAGGAGGATTTCTCAGGGAAGGGGCCATCAACTGGGCTGTAAAGGATTTCCACAAGCAGGGAGGGAGGGACGTCCGAAGGGCATCCTAAGCAGCAGCAACAGGTACATGATAGTAAAGAAGCAAACTCATTTCAAAAGATGGTTTAGAAATGACCATTTATGGGAGAAATAAGGCTCTAGGCCCAGGTTAGGGGTGAGATCATGAGGGTCTTGATCCCTCCCCACTTGTCTTTTTTTAAAAAATAAAAAGAAGAGAATTGGAAGCCACTGAAGGAAGTAAAACACAAAATCAGACCCGGGCTTTAGAAACCTCTGGCAAGGGTAGGAAAGACAACAGAGAGACTGATGAGGAGGTTACTATAGTGAACACAGCGTCAGGAGGAATGGAGAAGGGGCATTTTTGGGCCAAGGAAATGGCCGGGAGAGGTAACTGGATGAGATAAGAGGACCAGGAACCAAACAGCTGTGATCAGGGAGTGGGATTGCTGCCCCATCAGAGATGGTCTGTGCTCTCCATCACAGCCCTGCAGGGCTTCCGCAAGGCAGGCTGGCAAGGAAGAAGGAGAAATGGAGAACACGTAGAGATAAAAATATACCTTTGAATGAATGGAGTCCTTCCGCTTAAAAACCCTTTAGGTTTTAGCCCTTCTTGATCACCAACAGGGCATCAAGGATTTCAATCAGAGTCAGAAAGCATTTAAGTTTGTTTCCTGCTTGCATCCCCCAGTCACTAAGTACTAGCCAACAGAACTCAGGAAGCAAGGGCATGGAGAAACTCACTTGCCCATCCCCCTTCCCATCCCTCAAACTCTGCCACCAGCATAAATAAAAACCCCTCTCGGTCGAAATCAAATAAACAGAGCGTTCTCCAGGATCCAGGACCTAGAGTTTTTTTAATTCTCTCAGCCCAGGAGCACTAGGTAAAAATAAAGTTTCAGTTGATGGTATTAACAAGGAGCAACAAAGTAGTTTTGTATTTGGGGTGCATCCAAGAGACAGTGGATTACAAGAGAGAATTCAGACTTGGGGTGCAAAGCAAAGAGGACAGGAAAGGTGTTCTCATCTACCTGTTGGTTCTAAGCTCCTGACCCTTCATCCCAATGACACACACATCTGAGAGTAAGGGTCTGCTAAATTAGCACTATCCCTCTACCTAGCAAGACCAATTTATTCCACCAAGGCTAGTGGCTCCTTACAAAGTTATCCCGAACACTCCCCCAGGCTCTGCCCAGAGACACGCTCCAAGTTTTCACTGGGTATTCCTAAGAATGCAACTATCTAACATGTCACTGAGCATCCTGGCGAGTAGCAATGGGGCCCAGACACTACTGCACATCCTGGCCGTGCCCCACCATACTGTGCCCCACCATCACTAGCAGCATTTCATGCCCAGTGACATGTGACATTTGGTTATAAACCAGGAGAATGAGCAAGGAGATTGGTCAAGATTGGGGCTAATTACCATAGGGGGATGACTGGAGTTGGTCCTGACCAGCTGACTGCTGGGTGGTGACTGAGCCCCTCTGGCTAGAAGGACAACGTCCCAAAACAGAATTGTTTTCACAGAGACTTGGGGAGTTTCTGGAAACAGCAGGAGTTGTAGACTCTGAAAAGGGTGTCCAAGAGATTCCAGACCACTTTAAGAGATTCTAGGCACACACAGAGCTATTTTAGGGCCAAGGTGACAAAGAGACACAGAAATGAGGGGGTCTTTTCCCCTACCTCTGCAAGAAACCCAGCGCTGCTCTGGCAACTAAATCAACAGCTTTGGCAGCAGCTGGAGATAGTTCCATTGGCACAGACTCAGGTGTTCTCGTCATAGGCACTGCCAGCAATGAGGTTCCTTTTGGGCAAAGGGGAAAATTATGACTAGTTTGTGGAAATACTTAAAGCACCCCAAATTAGCGACAAAGGGGTATTGCTGTTTGAGCACATGAGAGTCTTGGAGTCACTGCAATTTGGGAGTAAAGGTAAATGTGGCACCATTTTGGAATCACAGACAGAAGAGGGTTGAAAACACCAGTTATAAGAACAGATGCTAATGGGAGTGCAGGTCTACTTAGCAGACTGCATGAGTCAAAACAAGCAGCCCCGAACTCAGGAAGAATGTATAAAGGCCAATTGAGGATCTAGAGATCGATTTTCCAGAACGATGACCCTGGATGTGGTTGTCAGGCTCCCAGGTTGGTCAAAAAAATGCCTCAGTAACTCATTATGTGGCTAAAATAAAGCTAATAACACTCGGCCCAGAGTAGGGTGGAGAGTTTGAGGGGGTGGGAGTCGGATAGTCCCCCAAAGGAAAGGACTGGTCAACCAAACCTGGCCATGAGCTGAGGCATGAGTATGTCCACTGTACAGACACACACATGTGTGTGCACACACACTCACACTCAGAAGAGCCCTTAGGAAGTACTCTTTCGTGGGGCACAATCACTAGCTCTTGTTCAAGAATCTAGGGTCAAGAACATTGAAGAAGAAAGCTGCTGGCTAAGTCACTTGCAAGAACAATTACTCTGGAAGTCTCTGTTTTCCTCTCCTGGTGGATTTGCTCTGCACAGTCAGAGGTAAGTCCTCCAACAGCACAATATGTTCCCCAGAGGAGGCGAATGGACACCTTATTTAGTGAAGCTCACACCACCTGGAGAAGTCATGATCAGACACTCCTGGTCCCTCCTACAATGGGCCAGTTGTGCCAGGAGAGCCCCTACCCTACATGCTTCCTGCACCCCTCAACACACAACAACCCACAGCATCCCGGTGGCGGGGAGGCCCAACAGCCCCCTTCAGGCCTCAGCCCCTTACCCTGAAAGCAGCCTTTCATCTTGGCTGAGTCTCCTTTCTCATCTTGCTGAAGGGCCCCTGTAACTCTTATAAGCCAGAAACTTGAGATTATCGGTGCTGCTGCCGCTAAGTTTTCTGACCTTGGGAGGTTTTGTCCACTCACATATTTTGCAGGGAGTTCTCCAGCTTTGACCACTGACTACTCCCCTTATCAACACAAAGGGGCCCCAAACAGCCTCACCACAGCCCACCCAAGAAAAAAGACTTCCACACAAAGCCTAAACATAGCGAGAAGAAGAGGCAGGAGTATTCCACCCTCACACCCCCCGGGAATTATTTCACGGCTCCATCATAACTAAATGGAGAAACTGGTATACTTTCAATGTCATGGGATTATCACGGAGGAAAATGTCATTTTAATGCCCATTTCATTTTGGCAAGATACTATGGCGTATATATATAGGTTCATTTTCATATCCACTTACACAGTGGAGCAAGTTATATCGACAAGGGAGATAAGAGAGGAAGAAACGCTTTATCCAGAGCACTTGAGGAAATCCACTCCCTTACAGCACTAAGCCCCAGGGATGAAAGCTGAGCAAGTACAGACTAAAACAAACAGAAGAGGAAATCCCAGTCTTGCTATGTCAACGAATTATGCTGGGGTTGTGTGTGCTTAAACTGTGTGTTTCCTTTTATTGCTAGTTCCACTGTCATGTTGAGATCCTACTGCAGTGGTTCTGAGCTCCAGATCACTAAACACACAAGCATATACATACATGCAAATGCATGCATGCATGTGCATGCACACGTGCACACACACGATGTCTTTACAGTCACAGACAAAAGAGAAGAAGAAATAGTTTGGCCCATGTGGGACTGCCATGTGCCATGTAAAACCTGGTGCTGTCAGACCGTCTTGGGCTGAAAATCCCCGCTGTGTCGGTCAGACAAGGATTAATTACTGCTGTCCAGAGCCCGGGCTCATGTCTTACTCCACACAAGTGTGAGGCTGTTCTGGGCAGGAGAGAAATCCTGTTGATCCAAACTGGGCCAAGGAAAAGTAAATAGAACCATGTCAAATTCTACAGGCAGGAATGGAAGATTCGTGGAAAACCCAAGGAAGCCCACTGCCGAGGGAGAGAAAGAATGGTTCTTCCCTTTTCCAACCCTTGTAGCTCCTGGGTACAGAGGCAGTCTTTCTTTGAAGGAGAAAGCTTGTATTTGACTTTTGAGGACCTTTTTCTTTTAGTACCTTCAATTCAGATTCCCTCAAACGCTGAATTAGGCGACCTGAGTGAGAGGATATTTACCTCTGCACTTAGCAGCTGCCATCTGGTAGGCAATCCTGTGGAGACAGGACAGCGGAGGGGGCTGAATCTGCCCAGGGGGGCTGCGGGGCACACCAAGAAGCCTGCGCACTCCCAAGGAATGGGACTTCTGGGGCTTTCTGACAGGAGTCTTTGTCCGCAAAGACTCACGACTAAAGACTTTTCATCCAGGCTCCAAAGCGGTTCTCAAGACTTTCTATTAGCCAAGGAAATGCTCACAATATAAAGTTAAATAAAATCAGGGGCCAGCCCGGTGGCGCAGTGGGTGAGTTCGCACGTTCCGCTTCTCGGCGGCCCGGGGTTCACCAGTTCGAATCCCGGATGCGGACATGGCACCACTTGGCAAGCCATGCTGTGGTAGGCGTCCCACATATAAAGTAGAGGAAGATGGGCACGGATATTATAATGCTCAGGGCCAGGCTTCCTCAGCAAGAAAGAGAAAGACTGGCAGTAGTTAGCTCAGGGCTAATCTTCCAAAAAAAAAAATCAAAGCATAATATCAAACGTGTGTGGGTAGATGGATAGACCAGATAGATGTGTATATATATATATACAAATATATATACACATATAATACACACACGCACACATATCTACATATGTATATATTCATCTTCCTCCCACTCCAAAGAGAGAGAGAAGACAAAAGATAGAAAGAAATACACCAAAATGTTAACAGTGGCTATAGATGACTTTGTTTTTTCCTTTGCACTTTTATTTTCCAAGTTTCCTAGAATATACATGTTTTAAAGAGGATGAGGGTGAGGCACACACAAAACTCCAAAGAGATGGACCCAGACCTGCCTCTTAAGCAAAGCTCTACCCCAAACTCTGGTGTCCCCCTTAGGAACATCAGAGCCTAAGAGCCAACAGCCCACACAAGGCAGAACTGGAAGAAGCTTGCCCTGGCTTGAAGTGGGAGAGGGAGAGTGTCTTCCTCTTAGCTTCTTTATCTCCCAGAGTCTGATCAGGGTTCATGTTCTTCTGAATCCCATGCACAGCTCTCATAAAGTAGGCACAGAACAACCCAGCATCCTTTCCATGCAGTGCCTTCTGATCCCTCACAGCATCTATCCAGGCAACAGCCTTGTCAGATCATCTCCCTCTTCAATTGGAATGGCACAACCAGGCAGTCTCCAGCCTTCTCTGCGGAAGGAAGTCTGAATCTCACCAGTCGGGATGAACTCTAATCTTCTTGTCCAAAGCAGTGTTGTGACAGGTTTGCCAGCAGCGTTCAGCAACCTTTCAAAGGCACACACGTACCCTGCGTCAGTCATCAGACTACAGGGCAATGACGGGTGGTGAGTATGTTGTCACGTTGGGGCATGGGGACGAGTGAAAATCACATGGCTAAAAAGAAGGCCTTGGAGGACAAGCAGCTGTAGCTTCAGGCATGGGAGGGAAACAGAGGGCTGTCTCTCATCATTCCTGGAAGATGCTTTTAGAACAAAGATATCCTTACATTTCCTTCTTCACAAAGTAAGTCAAAACCTGCAAGGTAGTTTTGTATCCTGGCTCCACAACTTGCCACAGTCATTCACTGGATAAATATTTATTAACCCCTCTATGGGCGAAGCATGGGGCTGGGCATGGTGCACACAGTGGGGACACACTGACAAAGTCCCCACCCTCCCGGGCTACGCTGAGCCTCTACAGTCCTGCTGTTCATATGTCACATACACATGATGTCCTTCTAAGCCCTTGGTACCACCAAGCCACAGAGCCGAGGCACAGACTTCGGAGTAGGGGTGAGCCAAAGCAGAGCAAGCCACCACACGTAGCGAGCTCCTTGGGGAAGGGTCTTCTTGGCCTGAATCACAACATAGAAGACAATGCTATTCCTGAGCTGACCCACAAAAACAGATCGACTCTAAGCAGAACCCAGAAAACTCACTGGCAGAGGGGCTAACAAGGCCCCCAGACCAACACCCCATGTTGCTCAAGCTAATCAGAGCAGTCAGGCTATGTCAAGATCCAGGGCTGACCACTCCTAGCCTGGCCTCAAGAGGATAGGGCTAAGAGTAACGTGCTCAGCATCTGGTCCTGTATAAGAATCTATTCCTTCTAGGGACAACAGAAAAAGATAATTTCCAAATTGCCCCTTTTTACCCCAAAAACCTACATCCTTCTAAGTCCTGATGCACATTAAAGCATTTCCAAAGAAAATGCTTAAAGTAGAAGCTTCTTAGCCTTAAATAGATTCTCCAGGCCAAATCTAAATCTGTTGGGGTATCAGCATCCACCAGAAAATTGCCTGAAAAAACTATACTTTAGTGCAAAAGTTTCAGAGTACATTTGTGTAGCCTAGACTATAAAACACCAAAAATTGCACAATTAAAATCTTAAAGTCCTCTAAGAGACATTTGGCAGGGAAGAGGCCAGAGCAGAAACAACCTGGGGGGTTCTCATCTACTGTAGGACTTCTGTGTGCCTGGCACAGCGCTAGGCATCTTACATAAATTATTTAATCAATCCTGACAACAACTCAAGTAGTAATATTTTGCATCCCACTTTATAGATGAGAAAACTGGGGCTCAGAGCAGTTAAGAAATTGCTCAAGGTCACACAGTGAGAATCCCAACCCAGACCTGTGACTCCACCACAGCCAACAAGGACCAAAAAACTGTGTGAGGACCCACAAGAGTTACCTGACCTCGCCTTGGACTACACAAAGGCTCAGCAATTTAAAAAATTCAGTCTGATGTAGTTATGTCCTCGCACAAGTGAGTAAAGAAAATGCAGATTTCTAATATCCAACCACCACATTCTTACCTCCTCTTGCCTGCCCTCTTAAAAAAAGATGAGATGGGAGGGCAGTGGGGAAAAGCAGGCCTAAGCAAAGACTCAGGACCCTTCACAGGCCACAGCACCTGGTGCCCCACAGCAATTTTCCCAGGACCCAACACTTTCCGCCCCTGTGGTCCAGCTCCGCCCCATTCTCCCACCTCCCCTGGCTGGATTGGGGTGGCTCTGTCTCTCCCTTGGGGAGCTGTTCTCTAACATGCTAAGGTGAAAACATCAGGGACGAAATTCAGAGTCAGTGCCATTGTATTTCCAATGAGGGGGAAAGAGGCTGTCCTCATTTATGAGTTGGGGGAAGGATGGACACCAGACCAACTCAATACCCCAATGTCGGCCAGTTGTGACATTTTTAACAGAAACCAGATCTGAGCCTTTCACAGGACGCAGGAAAGGAAGTGCTGTTTGGGAAGGTCTTTTGTACCAGGCAGAAAACACAGGTGTTAAAAGCATAGGCTTTGAGTCAACAGACCTGAGATCAGCCCCTGGCTTGTGGCCCTCAGCCGAGATACGTCTATGACTCTTGGTTTCCTCATCTGTTAAGACCAGGGAATATAGCAGTTCTACTATCAAAGGTTGATCTGAGCATAAAAGAGTAGGTTGGCACATTAAAGTTGCTTGATAAATCTTAGATATTGCTATATTATTAGTTCTGTTATCCAGTAGATCAGGGGTTTTCAAACTGCATTCCGTAGTTCCACACATTCTCACTGAAGATCCTAGGGATTGGTTTGCAAACAAAGTTAAACTTTAGCTATTTTGTGAAATAGCCAATTTTCCTTGTATTTTACGTTTGCACAAGTGTATTTCTTTCTAATCTCATTTTACAGTGATTTACAACCCACAGCAGCAGCATCAAGAGCGATGGCAAAAAAAAAAAGTGGAAAATATTTAAGCTCTAAAAATTTATAAATTAAAAAATAGTGCAACTGTTACTGACCATAGTCCGAAATGTCTCTTATTTGTGTTATGGAGATGGCAACAATGAATTTTTTTAAATGGGAGAATAATGTTATTACAACCCCACGATTGCCATCTGAATCTCACAATAAGCAAATACGATGACCCCGAACACTTTATTCCAGACCTCATTCTTTCCAATAAGTGTCACCGGCTTGAAGTGGAAGTGTAAAATAAAAACGTTATCTTAAAGATTCATTTTGCAACAAATCTGTACCTTTTTTTGCCTGTGTTGTTCTACAGATGAAACTCAGAGAACCATATCAATTTTAAGGTTTTGCTTTGCACATCATAACGTGTGTTGCCCTATTCATACTAAAAAATACGATTTAATGTAAGACTTCAGTGTCTTCAAGAAGTCTGAAAACTGCTGCCCTAGGTTAGTCTAGCCTTGTACATTTTATCTTAGAATTGCTCAGAACTCCTCGCGGAGTGACAGGTGACAGTAGGAGAACTGGGTCCCCATCCCCCCAGTATTTCAGCCCTGACAGAGCACCTTTGCTCCCACCTGCCCTCCCATCACAGCTCCTGTGGTCCCCAGGAGAGAGCTGGCACTGCCCTGTCAGCATCTCTCCATCTTCCGGCACCAGGGTTCCCAAAGCACAAAGGCTGGTCCCCAGGCCCACACCGCTGCCCTCGAATGAACAGAGCAGAGGGCCGCTGAATGTACGTAATCTGGCCATTGAGCCGGGAGAAGGTGGCAGCACCTGTATGAACAATGCTACATCTGAAGCCCAACCAGGCACCAAGAGGTCCCTGTGGCTCTCACTGCCCTTGTCCTCCTGACTCCGTTGTGACTTTGTTTCTCATTTCTGCCACTCCTTTCTCTCAGTGCCCCCACCCCACCGCAGGGAGAAAGAAGGAGGCATGGGGGCTGAGGACGGCGTCGGGGCAGTCCGGGAGTGCTCTCCATGGAAGCACCCAAAGCAGCAGAAGGTCATCCCTGTGCCTGAGGTGAATTCCAGCTTCGCAGGCATGCATCCTACTGCAATATCCATCCATCTTTACCAGAAAACCACCGTCCCCGCTCCTCCCCAAATGGGCCCTTCAGGAAGCTATGGCTGTTCAGGAGCTGAGCCCACGGTTCCACACGTCTCTGGCAAAGCAAAGCTCCCCCCAGTCCCTGGATGGCCAACTTGTGCTTGGGGGAAACATGGGGATCGTGGTGACCAAGGGTGTCTCCACTCCTTTGAGCACGCCAGCACTGTGAGCCAGCTGATGGCCAGCTCAGGTTTCAGGTAACAGGATGGCAAAGCCACTCTTCAGTCGGGAACTCCCAGAACAAGTGAATGGCTCCATGGCCTTGGCCCTAACAAGGCTGGCACGTCCTTCTGCATGCCTCCTGCTTCCCTTCTCTTCCCACCCTTTGAATCCACTTCCCTAGTGACCCGACTACAGCCTGGTAACAGGAGGGAAAGTGGAGAAAGCCCTGCGCCAAAGACAAGATCCGAAGTAGAAAGGCAGATTCCAGCTGAAAATGAGGAGTCTGTGTCAAACTGGAGGCTGCCACTTCTGCCTTTCCTCCTCCACCCTGCTCTGCCTGAACCTTGACGGCCGCCACCACCACCACACATCCTGACGGCATTTTCTCAGGAGGACTTTCTTTTATTTTTCATAGATGTTACAAGACCCAATACTGCTACAACCTTCTTCAGCCGTTCTTTCTAAACATCTAACTGCTCTCTAGAAGTTCTTCCTTAAGTCTAGTCTAAATCCCTCATGCTGTCATTTAAACCTATTTCCTGTTGATCAACTCAACAATTATTTCTTGAGTACCCATGAGAGGCCCGACCCAGGGCTACTCCGGGCTACACAAGAACACCATCCGGCTCCTTCCTTCCAGAAGTCAGTGCTCTGGTTGAGGAGAAAAGATTGACAAACAAGAAGGAGCCACACACTATCTGCCTCATCGCCTAATTGTCAAAGCAGTGATAGGAAGCAGGATCGTGGGATCTTGGAGAAGGAGGAGTTGAAGCAACTGAGAGTGCACAGAGGGTGTGACCGTGGCTGTTGCTGGAAGGGTAGATACGATCTGAGGAAGGGAGAGTGCCTTGCGCAAAATGGCCATGCATGTGCAGAGCACAGACAGACCAATCTGGCTGCAGCAGAATATCGGTGTAAAGATGGGGTGGGGTCCCCCAGCCCTTCGGGCCAGAAGGAACCCTTGGAGGCTTGAGTAGGAAAGTCACTTCATAAAATTGGTGTTTTCAGCTGGTTATTCTGGCTGCAGTGGGTAGAAGAGACTGAGAGGGAAAGAGAATAAATGTGAAATGGATGGTTAAGAGGCACTGGCCGAAATCCAGACATGAGGTGTTGACAGGGGTCTGGGCTACCACTGGCAGTGGGGATGGAAAGAAAGAATCAATATGGGAGATGGTTTAGAGGAAGATTCTGGAAATGGCTGTCACCATCTTCTGGCTCCAGCCTACTCCAGTAAATGGGATGTAATTAGGTCACCTCCTGCTTTCCCTGCTCCAGGCCAAGGGCTGCTTCAGGCACTGGGGGATGAGCGCCCTTGTCAGGGAGAAGCTCCAGAAGTGCTCTCTCGCCAACCCAGGCTCCCCCCGCAACAGTGTCTCCAGGTCATCCTTGAGGGGGAGCTTGCCAAAGGCCCAACCCAGGAGGCCAGCAACTCCGGCTCCCTGACCCATTCTCTAGTGTCCGGGGGGGTCCTCCTCAGCCCTCCAGCCCAGGACCTGGCTGCTGGTGCCTACCCAGGAGAAGCATTTGGAAGTGGCTGGGTGGTGCCACTCCGCACCCTGTCAGCTGCCAAAGGGAAAAAGTCGTCGTCCCCAAAGCCAGTATGATTCCGGTGATTTACACTCACGTCCCACAGAATAGGACTTGGCATCCCCTGACCCTCCCCCAAGCAGACATCCGTCTACCCTCAGAAATGTCTTTGGCACAAGGCAAGTGCCACACGGACCTCCTGAGTGAGGTGGCCCAGCAGCTGACTTACGGGACCAACTGTGCAGCCACCCAGTGACCTGGCTGGAGATACGCAGAGATGGGAAGGGCACTGTCAGGGTGTCAGTTGCCAAGGAATGAGGGGAGGGAGGAGGCAGAGGGTGGAACAGAGCCAGGAATGTCCCAGAAGCAAGGCAGCAGAGGCATGTGTGGACGTGCAGCCAGTCTCTGAGGTGGACTTGAGGGTCGGGCTGCTCTCTCAGGGACTGTGACACCCTGGCTGGCACCCCACCTCTTCGGGGAGAATCACTGTGAGCGTGGAGCTGAGCGGGTCCTTGTCGAGTGTGGCACCAGACCCTACTTTAATGTCCAGAAAAGAGACTGTCTTCAGATTGGCCCAGATACCACAAAGAGGTTTCCTTATGAGAAGGCTTCTCTCCTCCTTCGCCAGGCCGACACCCCAGGGCGTTCCTCCTTCCACGTCCACACCAAGAAACGAGCCCCACGGAGTCTGGCCAAACTCCCAGTTACTACTAAGCAGTCCCACCTTGGCTTAATCCAGACCCAAGAAGCTCTTTATTGACTTGTACTTTTCCCCTGGGGATCACGTTCCTCTCTCTCCTTCCCTCTCTGGGGGCTCAGATTCCTAAAAAAGCCTCCAAGATTCAGTATCTTGCATCCCAGGCTTAACTCTCAAAGGGCTTCCAGAACATCTCTCTAAAACTCACCCCAACATCCTGGAAGGCATTCAGTTTCTCAGGCATTTCTGTGGCTAATGTAGTGCAATGTTTAAGAGTATAGCCTTTAGAATCAGACAGACTGGGATTTCAAATCCCAGCTTCACCACTTCCCTGCTGTGTGACCTTAAGACAGTCACTTAACCTCTCTGAGCCTCAGCTTTTTCATCTGTAAAATAAGAATAATGCCCATCCCATGGATTTGTCATGAGGACTAGTGAAATGATGCATAAAGCATTAGCACAATGTCTGGCACACTGTTAACACTCCATAAATGGTAGCTACATTTATTAGGACCAGCTCTCAGACTAAAATTGGATGAGGGAGGCAGAGGGAGTAGGGAGTGGAAGCAAAAGACTTCAGCACATGAGATGTCTCCAGCTGGCTCCTTCTTCCTCCTCTAACAGGTCCTCCTCTAATGTAGAGCCTCCAGGGACCTTGGATGTGGCAGATGATGGCCTCAAGAAAGTCTGTTCCTGTGCAACTTGTGAGCCTCCCGTCCCTCGAAGAGACCTTCCCAAGAGATCCGGGCCCTCCAGAGAGCTGCCACTCGAGTGCAGAGACTTCCAGATGGTCACTTCCTCTCCAGAAGAGCATCTGTCCTCATCAAATATCCCAGCACACACACCATCTCTCGCTTGGGGGTTTGCGGTATGTTTTCCTGACCCACCCTTGGTGAGTTTATGATAAAGGTGGAAAATAAGAACAAACAGAAGCCTAGGAAGCACATATATCCATGCCTTAACTATTTGAGCCCTGAAGATATGCAATATTAGTAACTCTATCCAGATAGGCACGTTAATTGGGCAAAATGGATTAATCTAGATTGTCTCCCAAATTTTTACATGAGGCAGGTTCTTGTTTCACCTGCACTCTGAAATAAAGGTCCCAGGCAGCAGGAGAAGGACCCACCAAAGAGAGCCTCCAAAGTGGGGCACAGAGGAAACCCAAGGCACACAGCCACACCACAGGCACCAAGGCTCAGAGGATCCAGGGCCGCAGCCGTGCTGGAGTTTGCAAATCCAACGACAAAGCTGTCTGGGCTGGCTGGACCCTCACCCTGGCTGGCTCTGGCCTCAAACACACTGAGCCTGCATAAACGAACAGGGGATTACGTTGACCCAGGCTAGGAGGAGTCTGCAAGTTTGCTTTCTGAAAAAGTTGCAATTTGCCAAGAAAAACCATCTCTGATACAGACAAGGAAAATCTTGAAACAAATCAAAGCTGCACATGGCAGGGCACAGCTAGGGAAGCCCGCCAGCTTCCTGGAGGAGGAGGCCATCGTCGTGAGGTCAGCCCACCCTCCTGCTTCCCAGCCTGGGTGTCAGCCGCAAACATTCACAGATAGACACATCCTCCTCAGGCCTGGCCCTGGGCAAGTCCCTTCTCCAAGCTGGGTCCCAGGGCTGAAGCCTCCTGGATTTATACAAAGCATCCCTTCTCTTTGGCAGGAATCCCACTGCCTCAAGCACAGCAGCCCTCCTGGCCCTCTTTGCCCAATTCCTGGTCGCCTTCTCTTCCCCACACTGACCCTGCCTTCTGTTTATTCCCCTCCTAGTTCCCTCAAGGGCTCCCTCTTAACTTCACACTACAGGACAGAGGGGAACTCTGCTCCATTACCCCTGGCCGAGGTGGCTTGGAAGCCCTGCTGGGTGAGCAGTCCTGCCAAGTACTTGGTTCAGATGTGAGCAGGAAAGGAGGACCAGGCCCTTCCAGGCTCCCTCCAGAAAACCAGAGCAGTGGCGGGAGAAGCAGCCTTGCCCCAAGCCATCCTACACTCCTCTGAGGTTTTCTGATGTGGGTAAGAGGTTTCTTCTCCCGGCTTCACTGAGCCCAGTTCCCTGCCCTGCCAGCCCCCTTACACACTCAAGCAAAGGACTCTCAGTCCTTCCTGTCTGGCGTTTTGTGGGCCCCCACGCACACACGGCAAATGCTCAGCTGTCGATGACCTCCAAACCCGAGGTCTAGACCTCCTGAAGCCTCCTGGGCTGGGTAATACAGAAACAACCGGAAGCTGGTCAGCACTTTACAAAGCACGTTCTGCATAGGTTATTGCAACTGGTCACGTGAAATAAAGGCATGGGTTCAATCACTAGCCGATGTGTTGTTTAACTGATCTGTGTCTAAGTGCTCACACCTGGAAAATGGGCACGATAATAGAACCACCACATACGGATGTCATAAGCAAAGTGACGTGCCAGTGAAGACATGCAAAGAAGGTAGAATCAGGTCTGGCATAATGGCTCTCAGTAAATGTTAGCCATTGTTGTTGTCGTCATCATAACCACAGTCAGGTTCTCACAGCAAGGGCAGAGCTTAACTGAGGTTCAGAAAGGTCAAACAACTTCCTCAAGGTCACCATGTAAAGAAGTGCCAAAACACAGCTTCCAGTGAAGTCCTCTTACTCTGACATATTTTCCACCATTCAACATGCAAGAATGGTGATTTGGTGCCCACGTACCATTCTGCTCAAGGAGCCACATGGTGAGCAAGACAAGCGTGGCCGCTGCCTGAGCCCCAGTGAGGAGCAGGAAGTGTGACGAGAGGAAGCTGGCTCAGGAGCAATTTGACAGGACTGGTCCGAGGTGTTGGCGGCGGGACAGAAGTAGTTTCGGCTGCCTCTGAAGAGACAGCTGATCCTCTGCAGAGCCTCTAGGACCGGGCGCCACAAGAGGAAGATATGACAAGAGAAGGAATCCACATCTCTCCGGCATCCGCTGTGTGGCCCCTCCAGCCCTCTTTTTTCCACTTTCCCTTCCCCACACTCTCCAAGCTGTCAGGACAGCAGCCCGTCCTGCCCCATGGCCTGACCCGAACGATGGCTCGGTCCTCCCTGGACCCCTGGCACAGAATCAAACACTAAAATCCAGCCTAGTTATTGGTCCTGGTACTGAGACTTCTCCTTCCAAAGCTTCTCCTCAGAACACAATTCAGAGGCCCGAATGGCTTAACTTCGTTACCGCCCTAAGGCTCTCCCATGAGGGAAATCCCACTTCTTGTTCTTCAAACCAAATTGGCATCGGAAGAACGCAGTTCATTTGTTCATTGTGTTGTTCCATGCACATGCCACTTCCGGACTTTGTCAGGCTGTGGGTAATACCAAGTCAGGACATGGAAAACAACTGAAAAGGCTGTGACATTAACCAGCTCCACAGGCCTCAGTGCCAGAGGGTTCCTGAGATGAGCCCCTCCTGGGGAGCTGAGCAAGTCCCCCAGGAGGTATGTCTTCACTTGGGAAGAACCAGGACACCACGTCTGTGTGTGCACGGATTTTTCCAGATTCGTCTGCCTTTCCTGGTGGTCTGATGTATAAGCAGGAAACTGGGTTTCATTTCCTGCTCTGCTTATTTTGATAAGAAGAAAATTGGATGAAGAACAACTTCTAACCTACAATGAACTTTCTGGATAGAGCTGCCTGACGTGAAATGGGCTCCTGAAGATTCCAGAGAGCCAGCAGCCCTCCTGTCTCTTTGTTCACTTGTCCCAGTGTTGAGTCATTCAGTCAACAAATACTTGAGCCTACTGTGTGCCCAGCACTGTTGTTAGTGCTGGGGATACACCAACGAGCAAGATATACAAGCTCCCTGCTCTCATGGGCTTTCCTTTTACGGGGCTGGGACAGACATACAGAACAAATGGACAAAGCATTTCAGACAGTAATTTATGTTCTGAAGAAAATAAAATAGGGTGATGGCACAGCAAGTGACTGAATCACGTGGTCAAGGCAAGACTGGAGCAGGTAGTGACGTTTGAACACAGACTGGAATGTCAAGAATGCACTGCCCACACAAAATCCAGGGAAGATCATGGCTCCTCCCCTCAGCTGCCTCCCACCTTCCCACATCCTACCTGATGCAGGACGTAGGAGAAGATGGGGCGGGGCAGAGGGGGCAGAAGTCAGATGACACAGGACTCAACATAGGCCATGGTGAGGAGTTCACATTTCATCCTAAGTGCCCTGAGAACGCATTGAAGGGTTGCACACAAGGGGATGACATGAGTTGATACAGATTTTTTTTTAAAATCACCCCTAATAAGAAAACAAAACACCCGATTAAAAAATGGACCAAAGACCTTAAGAGACATATCAAAGATACACAGATGGCAAATAAGGACATGAAAAGATGCTCCACATCATATGTCATCAGGGAAATGTAAATTAAAACAACAATGAGATACCACTACACATCTATTAGAATGGCCAAAACTCAGAACACTGATAACACCAAATGCTGGCAAGGGTATAGAGCAACATAACTCTCATTCACTGCTGGTGGGAATGCAAAATGGGACAGCCACTTTAGAAGACGGTTTGGCCGTTTCTTACAAAATTAGACATACTCTTACCACACAATCTGGCAACTGCACTCCTTGGTATTTACCCAAATGAGATGAAAACTTACATCCACACAAAAACCTGCACACAAATGTTTATAGCATCTGTATTCATAATTGCCAAAATTTTGAAGCAACCAAGATGTCCTTCAGTAGATGAATGGACAAATAAGGTATATACATCCAGACAACAGAATATTATCCAGCTTGAGAAAGAAACGAGCTATCAAGTCATGAAAAGACATGGAGGAACCTTAAATACATATTACTAAGTGAAAGAAGCCAACCTGAGAAGGCTACATACTGTGTGATTCCAACTATATGAAATTCTTGAAAAGGCAAAACTATGGAGACAGTAAAAAGATCAGTGGTTGCCAGTGGAGAGAGGGGGACAGGGAGACACAGACAGAGCACAGAGGATACTTAGGGCAGTAAAAATCCTCCATATGATACCATAATGATGGATACATGTCATTACACATTGGTCCAAACCCATAGAATGTATACCACCAAGAGCGAGCCCTTAGATAAACTATGGACTTCAGGTGATAATGATGGGTCAACGAGGTTCATCAATTGTAACAATGCACCACTCTGGGGGGGATGTTGATAGTGGGGAGGCTGTGCACGTGTGGGGGCAGAAGCTATATGGGAAATCGCTCCACCTTCCTTTTAATTTTGCTGAAAACCTAAAACTGCTCTGAAAAGGAAATTATTTTTTAAAAAGATTCACCCCAGCTGCTGTGTGAAGAAGGATAAGAAAAGAAGCAGAGAGATCAATATTGAGGTTACTGAGGCTATCCAGGCCCAAGAGACGGGGGTAGCAGTTCGGAGTAGGATGGCATTAAGTGAAGAGAGAGAAGTCAATGGAGACAGGACAGAGTTCAGAGGTGGACTCAAGGGAATTTGCTGATGGACCAGATGTGGGTGGCTGAGGGGAAAAAAGGGATCAAGAATGATCTCTAGATTTCTGGCTTAAGCAAATGGTGAGTGGTGGTGCCTACTGAGATAGGAAAGTCTGGGGAGAGCTAAGCTTGTGAGGGAAGAGCAATTTGAGGCTTGCTAAGTTATGGAGGCTTCTTGGACATCACAGGCAGCTGCTGTTGGTACCCCACCCAGGTCCTCATCTCATGCTGGTGCATCCACCCACCAATTGCTGACAGTACTGCAGATCTTCTCTACAGAAGTGTCTTGATGAAGGCAGCCACCCATCAGGGGACACCAGGGAGGTTACGTGCCCCACCCCTCTCCACCCACCCAGTAGATCAGGCTAAGCCTGGACATTACCTGGCACCACATCCTTTTCCTCTTCAGCTTCACTGAAGTATGATTGACAAATAAAAGTATGATTGACATCAAGTGTATAACACGTTTTGATATATATACACACATTGTGAAAGGATTACTGCAATCAAACTGATTAACATATCCATCACCTCACACAGTTACCTTTTTTCTGCACAGTAAGAACACTTAAGATCTACTCTTTTAGAAACTTTCAAGTATACAGGTGTACCTTGTTTTACTGTGCTTCAGAGATGTTGCATTTTTCACAAATTGAAGGTTTGTGGCAACCCTGCATTGGGCAGGTCTATCGGCACCATTTTTCCAGCAGCATTTGCTCACTTCTGTCTTTTTCACATTTTGGTAATTCTCTCAATATTTCAAACTTTTTCATTATTATTATATTTGTTATGCGGATCTGTGATCAGTGATCTTTGATGTTACTGTTGTAACTGGAGGCGCCACAAACTGTGCCCACATATGACAGCGCGAACTTAATCAATAAATGTGTGTGTTCTGACTGCTCCACTGACCAGCCAGTCCCCCATCTCCCTCTCCTCAGGCCTCCCTGTTCCCTGAGACACAAAAATACTGGAATTAGGCCAATTAATAACCCTCCAATGGCCTCTAAGTGTTCAGGTGAAAGGAAGAGTCGCACATCTCTCACTTTAAATCCAGAGCTAGAAATGATTAAGCTCAGTGAGGAAGGCATGTTGAAAGCTGAGACAGGCCAAAAGCACACCTCCTGCACCAAACAGTTAGCCAAGTTGTGAATGCAAAGGAAAAGTTCTTGAAGGAAATTAAAAATGCTACTCCAGTGAACACACGAATGATGAGAAAGTGAAACAGCCTTATTGCTGACGTGGAGAAAGTCTTAGCGGTCTGGATAGAAGATCAAACCAGCCACAACATTCCAAAGCCTAATCCACAGCAAGGCCCTCACTCTCTTCAATTCTCTGAAGGCTGAGAGAGGTGAGGACGCTGCAGAAGAAAAGTTTGAAGCCAGCAGAGTTGGCTCATGAGGCTTAAGGAAAGAAGCTGTATCCATGACATAAAAGTGCAGGTGAAGCAGCAGATGCTGGTGTGGAAGCTGCAGCAAGTTCTCCAGAAGATCTAGCTAAGATCATTAAGGAGGATGGCTACACTAAACAACAGGTTTTCAGGGTAGACGAAACAGCTTTGTATTGGAAGAAGATGCCATCTAGGACTTTTATAGCTAGAGAGGAGAAGGCAATGCCTGGCTTCAAAGCTTCCGAGGACAGGCTGACTCTCTTTTTTAGGGGATAATGCAGCTGATGACTTTAAGTTGAAGCCAATGCTCATTTACCATTCCAAAAATCCTAGGGCCCTTAAGAATTATGCTGAATCTACTCTGCCTGTGCTCTGTAACAAAGAGCACAACAAAGCCTGGATGACAGCACATCTGTTTACAGCATGGTTTACTGAATATCTTAGGCCTATTGTTGAGAAGTACTGCTCAGGAAAAAAGATTCCTTTCAAAATATTACTGCTCATTGACAATGCGCCTGGTCACCTAAGAGCTCTGTTGGAGACATACAATGAGATTAATGTTGTTTTCTTGCCTGCTCACACAACATCCACTCTGCAGCCCACGGATCAAGGAGTAATTTTGACTTTTAAGTCTTATTATTTAAGAAATACATTTCATAAGGCTATAGCTGCCATAAACTGTGATTCCTCTGATGGATCTGGCAAAGCAAATTGAAAACCTTCTAGAAAGGATTCACCATTATAGATGCCGTTATGAACATCTGTGGGACAGGCCCTGTGGCATAGTGGTCAAGTTTGGCATGCTCTGCTTCGGCAGCCAGGGGTCACAGGTTTGGATCCCAGGTGCAGACCTACACCACTTGTCAGCCATGCTGTGGCAGCGACCCACATACAAAATAGAGGAGGACTGCCACAGATGTTAGCTCAGGGACAATCTTCCTCAAGCAAAAAAAGAGGAAGATTGGCAACAGATGTTAGCTCAGAGGGACTCTTCCTCAGCAAAGAAAAACAAAAAACATTTGTGATTCACAGGAAGAGGTATAAATATCAACATTAACAGGAGTTTGGAAGGTCAATTCCAACCCTCATGGATGACTCAGGAGTTCAAGACCTCAGTGGAAGAAGTAACTGCAGATGTGGTAGAAATAGCAAGAGAACTAGAATTAGAAGTGAAGGCATCAAAGGAGATAGAGAAGAAAAATCCAGTGAGATCAAAGGTGAGCCAGTAAGTCTCTCACTCCTTCTGGTCCACACCAAGTCACCCCAGGCACTTCCACCATTCCAACCCCTATCTGTGCCTGGGTTCCAGAACCAGTGAGAGGAAACTCATGTTTACATGGAAATGGCTTTGCTACATGAGCCAGGCGGTGAGCTGGTGGGAACAGTGCACGGTACATACAGCACACACCCTGCCCCAGGAGCTCACCTAGGAGAGGAGAGAGGCAACAGGCAAACGAGGTTCAGTGCGGCAACTGATGGAATGCAGAAAGTCACAGGTCAAGTTCTGCTGGTTTTCAGTTATTTCATCTGCTCACTCCCCTCCCCTCCTCTGCCTATAAGTACCCTCTCCCCATCACACCAAAAATAGAGTGAGGGCTCTATCTCCATGAGCTGGTACAATGTCAAGCAGGCTTCTCGAACTTAAAGGCATATATGAATCACCTGGGGACCTTATTAACGTGCAGATTCTCATCCAGTAGGTCTGGAGAGGGCCTGGGATGCTGCATGTCTAGCAAGCCTGTAGATGATGCCAATGATGCTGGCCAGCAGACCACACTTTGAGGGTCAAGGGTGTAGAGAACTCATTACACCCAACAGCAATAGTCAAGGACAACAGCAGGAGGTCAACCTGAGCCATGACTTTCTTCTTGTAGCAGGAGGGATCCAGCTAACCCTGGGCCACATTCCAGCATTTCAAGCAGAAGCACACATTGTGCCTAAGCATATAGTGATGCACAGAAATGGTATAGCCTGAAGCACGACGGGAAGAGTAAAAGAAGCAGGTAACAACATCCACCCCTGTTTGTTGAGCTCACTGACTTTATACCAGGCACTATGCAAAGGACGTGAAGTACGTGTCGCAGTCTACCCACACAGCTGGCGGTATTTGCACTTATATCTCACCAAGGAGAAAGCTCCGAAGTTATGTCACTAGCCCAGGATGACACAGCCAATACCCAGTTAGCCCCACTCTAAAGCCAGGGCTCTGCATCATGACAACTGAGCTGCCTCTTCAAAGAGCTAATGGAGTTTGAAGCCCAGTGGCTCTGAGCTGGGGCACTCCCTGATTCTGCAACAGATCCCTGGGGCTGGAGACGGACGGGGTCGGGGCAGACAGGAGCAGTGTGCCCAGGTAGGGTATCCCCTGAGCACAGCCAGTCAAATTCACCCAGAGCACTTCAGGGGTCCTGGGGTAAAGAAGAGGCGTCTTGTCTTGGCCCCCCCCCCCCCCCCCCGCCCCCGCACCTGGATGCCTAGCCTGCTGTTTCTGGTTGCCACCGCAAAACACTGGAGACTTCAAGACCCTCTGAACCATTTGATAAAAGGAAAGAAACATGTGAGAAGCATCAGTTCCTTCTCCAGCTGGACCATGCAGTGAGACCACCCAAGTCAGGGCCCCAGCTCAGCCCCCGGGAATGCTCTTCGGGTGGAAACAGAAAACTACTAAGATTCTCCTGAGGTTCATGTCAGCCATCTCCCTCCCCAGAATTCGAAGCCCTGCAGATATGGGATTTCAGTCACCTCCCTTGCAGAACAGTCCAGAGAGGAGGGGGGGCATTGTCACCAGGCTGGGAGCCCCTGAGGACAGAGGACAGTGCCTGTTCACCTCTGAGGCCTCAGGACTCAAAGCCCAGGAACTCGGTATGTGACACATCAGGGGTGTGCAATAAATGTTTGCTGAATGAATTGATGTCTCCTTCTGTTCTGCCGGGAAACTTGGCCTGGAACAGAGAAGAATTCATCACTCTAAGTTTTGCAGTGAGTAAGTAGAAATGAAAAACAGTGCAGGCTGTGAGCCTCCTCTCCTGACAGCCTGCCCTGGGAAGGTCCGGGCATACTGCGTGAGAAATGAAGGTCTGGTCAGTCCGGCCAGTCCTTCTCTTCACTAGCCTACAAGATCTTGCTCACAAAATGACCAAGGCAGAAGTCTGCAGAGCTGGAGGCTGCAGAGTCAGGCTTGCTCCCCTCCCGGTCCCTGGCCTCCCCAGGGTGCGACTCAGACGGCGGGCAGAGCTCAGAAGGCATCTGGCCAGCCCTGTGGCAGGAAGTTGGTGTGAGAGAGGGTAGTTCATGGCCTGTCTCCAGGCAACCAAGTGTGGGCCCCCACCCTCAGGCCACTGAGGGTCTCATAGGAGCCGGAATATGTCAAACACTCTAAGAAACCCAGTGCTAAGGAGCACAGAGCAGGGCTCCCCATCTGAACGGTGATTGTGAACTGCCTTAAAGAATGGGTAGAATTTCAGCTGGCCGCCTCCAGGCACAGAGCCTGTCCCTGTGCTGTGCCCACTGCCTAGAGCGCCTCCCTCCCCTCTTCACTGAGCGAGGCCGTCTCGTCCCCCAAACCTCACCTGGAGCATCGCATCCTCAGGGAAGCCCCCTCTGCCCCTCTGTCCTTCTAGACGGGATCAAAGCCTCAAAGTCAAGCACCTCTCCTCTGCAGCTCTCACCACACTGAAGCTGTATTTTTTTCTGTGATTATTTGATCGCCTCCCCCCTAGACGTAAACTCCACGACTGCAGCTGTGTCTGTTTGGCTCCCATCATCATATCCTCGTCTCGGGCTGTGTCTGGCACAGAGCAGAAGCTCAGTACAAATGTGCAGGATGGATGTTAGAAGAGGGTTGGGAGGAAGAGTAATGGCTTTTGTGGTGGAGCAAATACATCATTTGAATACGCAGGAAGCTGTTGCGATGTAGGAACATAAGAATTATAACTCTGGGCGGGCACGGTGGCACAGTGGTTAAGTGCGCACGTTCCGTTTCAGCGGCCTGGGGTTCGCTTGTTCGGATCCCGGGTGCGGACATGGCACTGCTTGGCAAGCCATGCTGTGGTAGGCGTCCCACATATAAAGTAGAGGAAGATGGGCACGGATGTTAGCTCAGGGCCAGCCTTCCTCAGCAAAAAGAGGAGGATTGGCAGCAGTTAGCTCAGGGCTAATCTTTCTCAAAAAAAAAAAGAATTACAATTCTAAGTCCCAGTTCTGGCAACAGCCCTTTACCAATAATAACGTTGATAGTATGCCTGCTCCCAGTGAGGCCCCCATGGCTCATCCGCACCTGCCTAATTTGCAGATCCATAAAACCTACAGCCAGGTGGGTGGCAAGGACAGAGCCAGCGTGTGCACTAATCATATCTAGGATCAGCACATTATGGTTCCTTCATTCGTGAGGAATCAATCACAGCAAAGCCTTCGAGAGATTAATGAGGGAAAGAGTTTCCCAGGACAGAATGTAAGGGCTCTGGGGCTTTCACAGTCTGAGGGGCGCACTCTGTCCTTCTGCCTGCAGATCCAGTCCCCCCTAGAGGCTCTGGGCCTTGCTCTGTTGAGATCCCTTAGCTGAATCCAATCCAGGTCAACGGCCTCGGCAGCCACCAGGAAGGGAGAGCCCACCCACACCTCCCAGGAGATGAGGGATACGGCAGGTGCCCACCCTGGCATTAGGGTAGGACATGTGTCTCTTTTCCCTAAGGTAGGATGTGTGTCTCCTAGGGGAGCGTGTGCGTGTGTGTGTGTGTTTGTGTGTGTATAGTGTTTGTCTTAATGGGATGATTTAGTCCAGATGGTTATGTTACTTCTATATTGGAAAATCCTTCTTCAAATTTATGTTGAATAATTATATAATAAAAACACTTTTTTTGTTGTTTTTTTGAAAAATCTACCCCTGGCAGGTTTCCACTGATTTCGTCAAAGTCAGGAGAGTGACCGAAGTGGGAATCCCTGCAGGTCGTAGGCCCATGGTATCCCCACTGCAGCTCCCACAACAGTGGGAGCACAAGGTCTGAAGTCACAGTCAGACCCTGAGCCGCAGCTTCACATCCACCAGCCAAGTGATCTTGGGCTCAGGTCAAGTTTAATACCCCAGTTGCCTCTGCATGTCCGTGAAATGTAAATAATCACAGGTATGTTATGATACGGCATTTGCCTGGCACCTTCTAGGTCTGGGTAAACATCAGCAGTAATAACTACTATGGTTAAAATAATTATTATCATTTTTTAAAGGACAGAAGGCAAAAGGTTCAAGGTATGCGTGGGAAGTAGAGTAACTTCTCTCTTAGCTGGAACACAAGCTGGACGACGGAGACACCGGGCTGGAGGGATAGAGTCCAAATCGGAGCAAGGCGCTGGGAGCCTGGGGGTCCCTCTTCACCCTCATGGGGAACACCTTCCCAGCATCCTCTCTGTCCCAGAGTAGGAGAGTGTTGCTTAGTCCAGCTCTTCCCACGGGCCTGACCTGGCTGTACAAGGCAGCAACAGGATTTCCCAGTGGGAAACCAGCCCTATGAGAAAGAAGATTCTACCCCCTTCTACAAAAAAGAACCCTCAGTCAGCACTTCTCCACCCCTCCCCAAGAGAGTGTGCCCCCAGAGGCAGCAGTGAAGAAAACATATAGCTTAAACCCCAGAGAAGCAGGAATCGGAGAAACCACCATCACCGGCCCCTTGATTATCCACACTGAGAGAAAGAGGATGTGTCCTTATCTCGGCATCATTTGCCTGGGGTGTGTTTATGTCCTGAGAACTACCTGAAATACCTCAAAATGTTACAAGTCAGAAGGGAAAGAGCAGCTTTGTTCTCGGCTCAATATCCTGTGGTCTTTGCCTGCTGGGCAGCTATGAAAAGTGTCACCTCTCAGAATAATAAGTAATAATAATAGGAAACTTTTTTTATTGCTAGGCATTGTTCTAGATGTTTAACATGCTAATTCATTTAACCCTCAAAACAGTCCTGTGAGATGGGTACTTTTTACAGATTTTAAAGATGAAGAAACTGAGGCACAGGGAAGTTCTGTTACCTGGCCAAGGTCACCAGCTGGTAAGTGATGGAGCCAGGAATGGACTCCAGCCAGTCTGACCCTAGGGTTCATGGTCAAAACCACATCATACAGACAGGAAAGGAAGTGAGGCAAGGTTTTGTTTTTTAAAGAGGACACTGCAAGTTGCTTCCCCTTCTGACTTCAGCTGTGTTCATTCAACATCTAACATTCATTAATTGAGCGTCTTCTGTGTGCTTAGAAGCTGGCTTTAGAATCATCTCTAATGGCCCTTTGGAAAAGACACTCAGTTCACTGGCCTAATTGCACATCGCTCAGTAGATTTTGTTCCTACGGAAATCCAAAAAGCAACGTTAGCCACTTTTAAAAAGAAGGCTAAGAAAGAGAATGTCAGAACAGTTTAACTGTTTTTAACACCATTTTTTAAATGAACAACTCATGTGTTACAGTCCAAATTTTAACACACTGAAGATTGTTAACACATTGTCTTGTGCTCCCAAGGTTTCTGCACAACCCTCAGTAACAAAATTTCTCCTGGGCCATATCCGTGTGTTTATTTAAATGTTTTCTACATATGTCATTCGTTGATTACAAAGCTGTAGCTCTATGTGTTTTGTTTTGTTTTTTTCTAAATTCAGGCTGCACATGTCTGTTCATGTGAAATTCTAGAAGCAAGTAAAGTTCACTACAACAGCACATGTGCACTGCGGTCAAATGCTCAGGCACATATGCTCAGCAAGCATTCTCATCAAAGTGTTTTGGTCAATTGCTTAAGAACCCATGAATGCGTAACTTATCATATCATAATAACAGCCCATGATTGACAGTTTGAGACCTTATTATAGATCTGAGTACTTCCCTGATTTGTGTGTGTGTGTGATAACAAATGAACAATTGTTAAATACTGTTAGTGACTCAACTTGGAAATAAAAATATCTTACTCACCTTCCTTCAAAATTCTGGGTCAGTTTAACCCAACAGTATTCTGCTATTTCAAAGCAAATCAGAACTTTCTCAATACTTTACAAAAGGACAGCAAAAACAAGATAACAATTAGATCAGTTCAAACTGATCAAGTACCATTGATATCTGTCCTACAAATTCAGGTTCCTTCTAAATTTGTTTGGAAAAAGAATTATCCCACTTTTTAAAAGTTCGAAGACAACCGCCCTATTATAACGCAAAGTCAGTCAGTCTGAGAAGTGAGAGTTCATTCATTCAGCATGCTTCCAGCATGTTCTGGGTCTCAGGCACTGTTCTGGGCACTGGGGTCCCTGCTCTCACAGGGCTTTCATTCTAGTGGAAGGACACAGTGAATAAACCAGTAAATATATAACCTAGCAGGCAGGATGTGTGCCAGGGAGAAAAATAAAGACAGACAAAGGATAAAGAGTGTAAGGAGGTTGGGGGATGGCGGTTCTTATCCACAGGCTGGTCAGGGAAGAAGTTCTGAGAAGGTGACATTTGAGTAGAGGCCTGAAGGAAATGAATGAGTGAGCCATGCAGTTTTCTGGGGAGAGAACATTCCACACAGAGGGAACAGCAAGTGCAAAGAGGCTGAGGAGAGGACATTCCTTGAGCGCTCAGGGAACAGCAAGGACGCCAGAGCAGCTGAAGCAAAGGAGGCTGCATCAGGAGGGCAGACCAGCAAGGCAGCAGAGAAGCGAACCATGTGGGGCCTTGGAAGCTACTGTAAGATGGGAAGCAGAGCAGTGATTGAGCTGAGCCTTGTTGTAGAAGGCTCACTCTGCTGCTGTGTGATAGAGTGCAGAGGGGCAAAGGCTGAAGAAAAGAGATCAGCACAGTAGCTATTAAACATAATCCTGTTAAAAGGTAATAATGGCTTGCACCAGGGTTTAGTAGCAGAAGGGGTAAGAAGTGGGTAGATTCTGGATACAATTTGAAAGCAGAGTCAATAGGATGTGCTAATGGATATGACTCGGGATGTGAGAGACAGAGAAAGGTCAAGGATGACTCCAAAGGTTTTGTCGCAACTGTAAAGACAGCATTGCGCTGCCACTGATTGAGTTGGGAAAGACTACAGGGTAAATGGGTTGGTAGGTTAGTGGGGAAAATGTGGAGTTTTGGTCATTTTTAGTTTTAGATGTCTATTAGAGATCCAAGGGAGATGTTGAGTAGGAAGCTGGATGTATGGATATATCCAGACTAGAGACACAGATTTGAGATAGCTCTGCATATAGGTGCTATTTCAACCATAAAATTACGTAAGGTCAGAAAAGGAACGAGTCTACATAGAGAGGAGTTCCTCAGGACCAAGCCCTGAGGAACTCCAAATTTGGAGGTGGGAGAGACAAGAAGGAAGCAGGAGATGAGACAGATTGGGAGCATCCAGGAAGGAAGGATGAGAACCGAGAGAGTGGTGTCCCAGAAACTGAGGGAAGCGTGTCATGAAGAAGGCGGTGAACAAGCATGTCACGTGCTGCTGAAAGCCTAGTAAGATGGAGACTGAACACTCACAGTGCAATTACCCAGCTTGGAGATCAACGTGATGTTGACAAGTTGTTTCAAGGAAGCGGTGGAGACAAAAGCCTGATAGGTGTGTTTTCAAGAGAAGACAGAGGGAAGGAATTGGGGAAAAGATGTACAGGTCACCCCTTCAGAGAGTTTTGCTGTGAAGGGCAGCAGAGAAATGGGGTGGTGGCAAGAAGGTGACATGGGACAAATTATAGCAGCTTTGACACTGAGGACAAGATCCAATAGAGAGGAGGGGAAATAGTGACAGAGAAGACGCCGCTAAAGTGATGTCCTCGAGTAGCTACAAGGAGATGAGGCCTAGTGCAAAAGTCGAGGCTCTGCCTTGATAGATGCAAGGACAGTTCATCCGCAGTGACAGGAGGACAGATGGAGTATTCGGGGACAGAAATGGGTAGGTTCAGAGATGTAGTAACGGCCGCCTACAGAAGTTCTCTTCCCTTGCCTCTGCTTTCTCAATGAAAAAGGAAGCAAGGGCATCAGCTGAGAGCGAGGAAGGAGGAAGACGTGCTGGGGGCTGAGGAGAGGAGGTGAACTAGTCTTCTAGAACAAAGCGGGAGGGAATGGACTAGGGAAATAGGACTGCCAGTTGGGACAAACAGGAACAAATTCCCAGTCAGAACAGTGAGAACAGTCTCATTAATGAGCATTCCAGTTGGAAGCAGGGTAAGACTTACAGATGGAAAAGGACAATCTAGTCCCTGGGTCCCCTGAGAGGGAACCTTCTCTGATGACAGCAGCTACTTCACCAGACTCAGGCAGCCATTTTGTTTTTTTCTTCCTTCTGGTATCACCTACTTCTGATCACTTGGCTCTTCAGGAGCATTTCACATCTATCAATGAGTAGAAGAGGCAAGTAACAAGCAAGTCTCACTACTCTGAGGGTGTCTTGGTTTTTGCAGGGGTCAGCAAACTACTCAGGAGGGACGCAGCCAGCCCAGATCCCTGTTCTAGTGAGTATCAAGTTTTATTTACTTTATAACACAGCCACACCCATTCTTTTTTTTTTTAACTTTTTATTAAGATTATGATAGCTTACAGCCTTGTGAAATTTCAGTTGTACATTATTGTTAGTCATGTTGTAGGTACACCACTTCACCCTTTGTGCCCTCCCCCCACCCCCCCTTTCCCCTGGTAACCACCGATCAGTTCTCTTTATCTGTATGTTTAACTTCCACCCTCTGAGTGGAGTCATACAGAGTTCATCTTTCTCTATCTGGCTTATTTCACTTAACATAATACCTTCAAGGCCCATCGATGTTGTTGTGAATGGGACGATTTTATCTTTTTTATGGCTGAGTAGTATTCCATTGTATATATATACACCATATCTTCTTTATCCAATCATCAGTTGATGAGCACTTAGGTTGCTTCCACGTCTTGGCTATTATAAATAATTCTGCGAGGAACATAGGGGTGCATAGGACTTTTGGAATTGCTGACTTCAAGTTCTTTGGATAGATACCCAGTAGTGGGATGGCTGGGTCATAAGGTATTTCTATTTTTAGTTTTTTGAGGAATCTCCATACTGTTTTCCATAGTGGCTGCACTAGTTTGCATTCCCACCAACAGTGTATGAGGGTTCCTTTTTCTCCACAGCTTCTCCAACATTTGTCACTTTGTTTTGGCTATTTTTGCCATTCTAACAGGTGTAAAGTGATATCTTAGTGTAGTTTTGCTTTGCATTTCCCTGATCATCAGACAGCCACACCCATTCTTTTACATATTTTCTGTGGCTGCTTTTGTACTACTGTGGCAGAGTTGGAGTAGTAGAGACCCTAGGGCCGCAAGCCTAAAATATTTACTACCTGGTCCTTTACAAAAGAAGGACTGACTTAGAGCAGTGGTTCTCAAACTCTACCATGCAGCAGAACCACCCCTAGGACTTGTTAGAAACCAATTGCTGGGCCCAATGCTAAGAGTTTCTGATTCGACAGGTCTGGAGTGGGGCCCAACTTTACATTTCTAACAAGTTCCCAGGTGATGTCCATACTGCTGGTCCAGGGACCAAACTTTAAGAACCAGTGGTTTAGAGAAAGCCCTGAATACGTCACCACTGGTCTACTGTGCTCACATCATGAGGATCGTATTCCTGATTCCATAGTGACCTTGAGCTTTTCCGTTCTAACTCTAGGTTCAAATGCATAAATCGATATTCAAGAAAAAGACACACAGCTCTTTCTCTAAAAATTCTCTAGACAGGCAAGAGATAAGCCAAGGAGATAAGGGAACATAAACCTCAGGTCATCCTTTAGTTTCATGACACCCTAGCCAATGGTTTCTCTCAGGGCGACAGTGTTGAGTTAGCTCATTAGCAGCTATGAAAAGGGAAACATTTTCTCTTGCTTCAAAGGAGCATCAGAAGTCCCACACTCAGGGCAAAACTAGATCAACAAATTTTCCACCACTGTTCCAAGACTGAGTGCGTTTCATCAAAATTGATTCTATCTCATCAGCTACATCAGGCTGAAAGGTAGCCAGGCCTTTCTCCTGACACCCAGGCACTCCAAGTATGGTTGCTAGATTTAGCAAAATAAATAATAATAATAAAAATGCTGAGTTTATCTAAATTTCAGATAAGCTGTGAATATATTTTTAAGGTAAGTATATCCCATGCACTATTTGGAAAAAAAAAATCTTTGTTTATCTGAAATTCAAAGTAAATAGGTGCCCTGATTTTATCTGGCAGGCCTAACTCTAAGGTTCCGCAAAGCATCCAATCACATTTCACTTTATTTGGTCTCCCTTGAAAGCTGGCAAGGAGTACGTAATTCACATGTACATAGTACACTGGATACAGATGGAAAATCCACCATGCTGCTGCCCTCAGGAGAATACAGTCTAGTAGAAAAGAGAGACAAAAATCATTTTGTTACCCAGAAAGCCAGCCCTGGAGGTGGAATTACGCAACCAAATGCCAAAGGCATTGAAGCCACCCAGAGCTGTTTGCTCTGAGACCAGAGGGCCTTAGGCTATCATCTGGGTTTTTTCTGCCTCTTCCTTCATTGTCAAACTATCAGTGATCAGTGTGTACACATGCCAGCCTTTAGCCATCCCTCCTCCAACTTTCTAATTTGATACTTCCAATTTTCAAATGAACTTAAAGTAACAGACCTGTTCAAATCGTGATTAATCTGAAAATAAATAGGCCCTAAGTAGAAGCCTGGATATTTCTCCTAGGCAGAAAGTAGACACACAAACTGAAGGATAAAGACCCTCTGGAGCCTGAGCAGGAATGCAACCAGGAGAGTGAAGGAACGCATGGTCATCTACCGTGAGAAAAACTGAAAGAAACTTCTCCCCTCCCCCTTCTCCTGCCTGGAAGGTAAAGTTATAGCTGGAGCTCTAGAAACCATCTTGTGATCTTGAGAAACAAGCCACATCTAAGGACGATGGCACAGAAAGACAGAAGAACCTGGGTCCCTGATGCTTCTGTGGAACCACCACCAGCTCTGAATGGTCAACATCTGGAATTCCTTTACAGGAGAGAATAAACCCAGATATAATTATGCCTCAACTACAGCCAAGGATCTGTTCACTGCGGTCAGATGCTGTTCCTAAATGCTACAGGCTCAGAGTACATTAAAAAATAAAGATACACCAAGTTGAGGTTACCAAAATTCTGTTAAATTTTAAATATGTACACTTGACAAATGAAGGGTTTCTTTCTACACACAAAAACACAATTTAACAAAATTGTGTTATTTACTTCTTTCAATCCCGAAAACTGTGACTGTACAAGCCAGCTCATCTGGAAATAACGTCCACAACATTTAAATAGAAATGCAAGTTAAAACCACAGTGAGATGCCACGTACCTATTAGAACGCTAAAAATCAAAATAAATAAATAAAACATAATGACAATACCAAGGGCTGGTGATGATGCAGAGCAACTGGAACTCTCATACACTGATGACAGGAATACAAAATGAATCAGCCGCTCCGCAAAAAAGTTTGGCAGTTTCTCATCAAGTTAGACGTACACTTACCATACGACGCAGCAATCCCACTCCTAGAGATGAAAACTTGTGTTCACACAAAAACCTGTACATAGATGTTTCCAGCAGCTTTATTCATAATCGCCAAAAAACTGGAAACAGCCCAAATGTCCTTCAGCTAGTGAATGGATAAACAAACTGTGATATGCACTCAGCAAGCAAAAGAAACAAACTATCGATACGTGCAATTACATGGATGAATCTCAAATGCACTATAATACACGAAAGAAGCCAGACTCAAAAGACTACATAATTCCATTTATACGACATTCTGGAAAAGGCAAAACTATAGGGACGGAAAACAGATCAGCAGTTATCAGGAGTTAAGGAAGGATGGATTGATTAAAAGGAGCAACAGCAGAGAATTTTGGGGGGTGACCGAACAGCTCTGTATCTTTATCATGGTGGTTATACAACTCTGCGTATCTTCCAAAGCTCATAGAACCGTACACCAAAGAGTGTTTCATTTACTCTATGTAAACTGAAAAATAAATTTTAAAAAAGTTTCAGTGGGTCCTTTAGGAAAACAGTCCTGGGGCACGTGGCTTCCCTGGGTATTCACCTTGGACCCAGTCTTAGAATCTACCCCATCCCACCCCACCCCCAGGCACGGTCTGGACATTCCTCCAGAATCTAATACAGTGGTAGGCAGAAAGGATTCTCCATCCAAATCCTGGACACATTTTAACACCAGCCGCTAACTGGCACCCCTGAAATGCAGAACAATAGCCAGATTGTATGCAGCTCCATACAGGCCACTGCATAAACATTAGCAACAAGTTCCATAGTGACTCCCCGCTACTGGCCTTTGCAGCTGCCCAGCTCCCAGGACTTGAGGATCTGCCCAGGGTAACATGGAGTCTGGACACAGTTCAATGTGTCAGTCTTAAATCTATAGCTCATAACTCTCTCAGTCCTTGGAAACTTCCTGGGAATAATGCAGACAACCGACCCACTCCCGCCAAAGTCCCCAGTTTCAGGCTTTCTCATAGTTATCCCTGATGACCTCCTGGAGGACACTGCACCCTAAAGCTCTGAACATCCAAGGTTAATCCCTGAGAGTCAGACCAGGGAAATTCCATCTGCTCAGGAGGGATTCAGACCAGGGGTGCATTCAACTTGACACCTCCTGAACATAAACACAGCCTGTCTCTCTTGACCTTATGCAGCTACTAAGCCAGGTTTATTAAAAATGGAGTATCCAAGGCTTATTGCATAGAGGTATTTTTGTCAACCAAAAAAAAAATCCTTTAAACATAAATCATTTAAGGCACCCTCCACATTAGCTGGCATGAAATAAACAGAGCTTCTCTTGTGGGCTGGAGGTGCCGAGGTGGCTTTGCCAGCTTCAAGCCTCCTGCCTGGCCATCACAAACTCCACCCGAGATGCTCAAAATATAGCAAATACCTTCACAGAAAGGTTTCTTCCCAACTATTTCTTTCTACCCACCTGTGCTGGGTAATTCAAATCCTTTTCTAATGTGCTATTAACGCGGCATGGTATATTGGAAAGCACAAGGACCTTGTAACTAAACAGAGTAGGATTCAAATCCAGTCTTTTCTAGGGACCCCGAACATTTTTCTTAAATTCTCTGTTCTTTGGTTTGCTCATTTATAAGTGGGAATAATAACTGGTCCCCTTTGCAGAACCGTTAACTGAAATAAATGGGAATCTATGTAACACACCTCGAGTGGGACTTGATTCATAAAACATGATCATCACAGTCAAGTCTTTCTTCCCCTGGGCAATTTCCTCTATCTGGAGTTCCCCCACATCAGCCTGAAACACAGCGAACACAGAAAGCAGAGGCAAATGATCAGAGACCAGAAGGAAGCCATCTGCTCCAAGCCAGGGAGCCTGGTTCAAAGGAATCACTGATATGTGAGTGAAGAAAAGAAATTTGGTCTCCAATTGTGTCACCTTGACTAATAATCAATGAGGTCCCTTCCCAGGGAGTGTTAGACCAATAAATCTCTGCTCTGTCACTCCCCCAATCCTCATTCACACTTGGTTGGAATTCTTTTTGGCCCAAGGTTCAATGAAAAACAAATTAAATAGCCAATGTCCATCAGAATACAGATTTTTTTTTTCAAGTGTTTTAACTGCCCTTACCTCCTAGAGTGCTCTTGGAAAATGCCCTGACATTCTCTGGAAACTTTTTACACAGTATAACTTAAACCCCAAAATTGTTTTCCAATGGAAAATAGCTCTTCACAAAAATAGGAGACTGAACATTCATTAAAGATACGGTCACAATTTTGAAAAGCTTTTACATAAATCCTCGCCAGAAATGTTTCCCCAATGCTATGCTCTGAACTAAAAGCTGTCTCCCTCCCCAGCCAAACTTTCCACCGCCCCGACACTGACCACAGTGGGAACTTCATAAGTCGGCATTCCACGTGTCAGTCTGTAAAGTCAAAGCAAAGTCCATCAGAGGACATGAATTTACTGAGAGGAGTTTACCACAAACAGGGAAGAGCTTGGCCAATCACTGCTATTGGATGTAGGTTATTACAGGTTCAGATCTTTAGGCAAGAACTCACACACTAAAGTAAAAATCCCATAGCATACAATATAGAGCGAATATGTACTATGATTCAGAGACACAGGAAACCCACATGTTTATGATGAGATGCTGGTTGGTGCCATTACCAAGAGATGATTAGCCTGCACTTGATACAGTGCAGGGCCCTGGGAACACGGAGACTGAAGACAGGTCTCTGTCTTCTGAGTTCTTGATGTAGTTGGGAATATGGGGTTCCGGTCCTAAAGCAGCCCACAGTGTAGTGGGGCAAACAGATAAATGTACACTGAACAAACCAATCCATCAGCATCAAGGGCCTTAGCAGACGTGAGTATGAAGTGCCGGACACAGAGAAGAAGAGGAGAGGGGCATTTCAAAGAAACAATCTGGAGAGTACAATTCTCCCAAATAAAAGTCTCCAAAAAAATAAATATATAATTAAAGGTACACACACACACACACACACACACACACACACACACACTTCTCTCTCTCTCTCTCACACGCACACACCCCCCCCCCCCCCAAGACTCAGGATGAACAGGAAAAGGGGGAGGGAACGAGAAAGAAAACAAAAAAACAACTCCCCTGCACTGTTCCGAGCGCAGCCTGCCCCAAGTGCTAACTGTACCTGAGAAGGTTACCACAATAGACTAGGACGGTCTCCACTCCCAGCCTCCAACACCAACAGGAAGAACTTGGAGGGCACCGGAAGGCCAGCGCGGCATCCACAGAACACAAGGCACCATCAGAGCTTGAGAAGTGTCCAAGATATACATATTTTTCAAAGAAACAGGACAGAGTCCAGATGAGGAGGGCGGAAAGGATGCTGAGGCCTGGGTCCTCCCAGTCCCGGCTAGCAGATTCTCAGAGGTCTAGCTGTGTTCTTTCTTTTTCTGCATTTAAACACAGGCTGTCCTGTGGCCAGAGTCTGTCCTGGTTCCCACCACCCGCTGAGCAGCAGCCATCGTGAAGGTGCAACATGGCCTCATTCAAAGGCGCAGAGCCAGGACATACCTTCTGGCCTGTAGAGAACTGTGCGACACTATTGGTCAACTTTCACATTTGAAATGAGCGGACAGGCAGACTCAGCGCTGGCTTCATTTTCGCTAATTGTATTTATGTACACAAGAAAGGCATGCTCCTTTTAAAGAGGGAAAATGAAAATCTCCCTAATCCCATCACCCAGAGGAAACCATTAACATTTTAATGTGTACTCTTTTTTCTATGCATATTTGTCACTTACAAAATGGGACTCTACAATACAATACATAATGTTTTAACCTCCTTTTTTTCCCACACTAAATCCATCGTGAACTTATCCACGTCAAAAACACAATACTATTTTTACAGGTTGTGCCACAGATCAGTGCCATAACTTACACACCCACTTTCTATTCAGGTTCATTCTTAATTTCTCTTCTGTTTCTGTCTTATCCACCCTCATTTCTACTGAATTAGAGGCACATTGCCCTTACAGCCAAAAATAGCAGTCACTTTAAATTCTGGGTCTTCACTTTCATTCTTTCTAGCTTTGGCTAATTACAAGATAAAATGGGGTCTCAATGTTTACTCTTTGGTGTAGCTCTGAATAGAGAACCAGGACCAATGGGTAGAAGTCTCAGACAAATAGGATTACACTTAATGAAAAAAACACCACCAGCAGTAAAAGCAGTTATGGTTCCCAGCCTCAGAAATTATCTCCGCCACCACCCATTAAACATCCTCCCCTCTTCACCAGCAGTTGTCCAAGACCATTTCTTCAGAAACGTGGTTGTTTTCATCCAACTCCTCCTATTTCCTTCAACCTTCCTCTAATTATTATTCTTTCTTTCTGCATCTCCAACCTCTTTCTCCTCTCAAATCTCTCTCTCTACTATCTTTTAAAGAAAATTCTTTGACCCTGTATTTCCATCTAATTCTCACCCTTCCTGTCCCATGTTTCATGGCCAAACTTATTGAAAAAATGGCCTGCACTCTATTTCCGCTTCCCTCCTTCACGGCACTCTGACTTCAGCCTTCAGGATGCACTGAAAGAGCTCCTGCTGAAGGTGCTAATGGTCTCCTAGTGGCCAAACCCTTTGGCCACCTCCTACGTGTTAGCCATCTGGACCTCTTCTAGGCTTCCCTCTCTCGGTTACCTTCCGACTTCTCTTGTCTGTTCCTTGTTGTCTGTGTTCTGGTTATCTAATTATCTATTACTGTTAGCAAATTGCCTCATGTCGTTGTCAGTTTGGGCTGCTATAACAAACATACCATACCACAACAAAAATACCATACCATATACCAAAAACACCATGGGTGGCTTAAACAGCAAACATCTATTTCTCACAGTTATGGAGGCTAGCAAGTCCAAAATCAAGGTGGTGGCAGGTTCGGTGTCTGGCGAGGACCCGCTTCCGGGTTCATAGACGGCATCTTCTCACTATGTCCTTACACGGTGGAAGGGGTGAGAGAGCTCATGACCTAATCACCTGGGAATGGCTCCCACCTCCCAATACCGTCACATCGGCAGTTAGGATCTCAACATATGAATTTGAGGGGACACAAACATTCAGTCCATAATACCCTAAAACTTAGAAACTTAAAGCAACAATTTTGTTGTGCTCCCAGATTCTGTGGGTCAAGAATTCAGAAAGGGCACAGTGGGGATGGCTTTGTTCTGCCTTGTAAGGGACTCAAAGGCTATAGGGGAATGTACAGTTGTGGGCAGAGATCATCTGTGGTGCCTTCACTCACATGTCTGGCAGCTGATGCTGGCTGTCAGCTAGGATCTCAACTAGGCTGTTGGCCAAAACACCTACACATGGCTTCTCCCTGTGGTCTGAGTTCTTCAAAACACGGCAACCTGAGATTCTTACATGGTGGCTCAGGGCTCCAACTGTGAATATCCTAAGAGAACCAGTAGAAGCTGCATCTTCTTTTATTACCTAGCCTTGGAAGTCACACAGCATTGCCTCCACTGGAGTCACAAGCCTGTCCAGATCATGGGAAAAGGGCATAGACTCTCCCTCTCTCTAGGAGGAATGTCACTGGCACACGTAAGAAGGGGATGTGGGATGGAGGGTATTGTTGCAGTCATCATTGGGAAATGCAATCTGCTACAATCCTCTTCCTATGGACAACTTAATGGTAGCGTTTTCCAGAATTTGATCACACATTTTCCCTGGACAACTTTATCCATACCTATGGCTTTAACTCTCTTCTACACATTGGTAGCTCCTCAGTCTACATCTGATCTAGAATATGTCCTGAGAGCTTCCCCTGGATTTCTTAAGATGGCTCAAATTCAACAAGTCCAAAACAGTCCTTCCGTGCCCCTCATCGAGTCTGCTTCTTTTCCTGTACTCTCTAACATGACTTGTGGTACCACATAATTTCTGAAATCATCTAAGTGAGAAAACAAATACACATCCTCGATTTCTCCCGGTCTTTCACCCTCAACCTTTCCACATCCGATTGGCCACAACTCCTGGTAATGCTGCCCTCTTAGTAGTTTTATCCCTTCGTCTCTCCTACTCTCATCACAACCACCTTAACTCAGATCCCCATCATCTCTAGATGGACTTTTGTAATTAGTTTACCAGCCTCCAGTCTTGCACCCGTCCAAACTCCTCACTGCCTGGTCTTTCTAAAGCATTAATATGTCACTCTCTGGCTTAAAGTCCTCCCATGATGCCCCACTATCTACAGCACCAAGTCCAATTCCTTAGCGTACACATGCATTGTCCCTCATGCTTGGCTGTTACCTCCCTTTCCAGCCTCACTCCCTTTAAACCTCAATCACCCTCCATCACAGCATACTGAACTTCTTGCAGTCTCTAGAACATACCAGTCTCTCTCATACCTCCATGCCTTTGCACATGCTGTTTCCTCTGCCTGGAAATTCCTCTCCAATCATGCCTTGGAAACTCCCACTTAGTGTTAAATACCTAGATTAAGTGGGACTTCTTCGACTCTGTTCCCAGAAGAATGTTAGCCATTCTGTCCTAAGTGTGGCCATAGCACCCCTTCCCACCATCATCCTATTTTTATTACATACATTATCATATGATGTTATAATTTGTTTATATTATCACTACTCTGTTCATCATGACTATATGAGTCATATTTGAAAGGAAATAAACAGATGCTATCAGAAAAGATTCTCTTTACCATAGGCAATCCATTCCAATCTTGGTTCCAAACCAAATAACACATGACCCCTTCCAGTGTTAAAAATGAGTTGAAGGGAGGGGGAAAGAATGATGCTCTGTGATACCCTGCCTCTGACCAGAGGGACAGTGTTGAAGGCCATTGCTAAACCTGGACTGCCAAAACTGCACGTAGGCCCTCCCCATGCCTTCCCTCATGGAATGGGCACCACAACCCCATGAAGTAGGTATTTTTACCTTCCCTCGCACCTATGAGGAAATCAAATTTCAGACAGATTAATTAATATGCACAAGGCCCTCAGCTAGCAGATGGCAGAGCCAGCTTTGAGCCCACGTACGTCCAACTCCGGGGCCTGTGCTATTTCACTGCCTCTACTACCTTCCTTAGTTTCAAATAACTGATGCTTCACATCTACTAGGCATTTTAAGGACGGATCAGGAGGCCCCAAGTCAAATGTGAGAGCCTATAAAAAGGAACTGCCAACTTCAAGAAGTCGTCTTGGAGAGAACTTTCTCCAATGAGGCAGAGGAATGTCAAGTGTCAAATCACATTAGTGACCGGTAAAGAAGAGTTGTTGAATGGTCTCCCCTCAGGTGCATGTGCTGGAGAAACCCACCCTTTTGGGGACAGTGACACTATCATTCAGATCAGTTGCAAAAACAGGAGCAAGAAGCAGATTCCAGCAAGTGAGTTCACAAGTGCACACCCACAGGTGAAGATCTAGATGGAGGTAGCTCATCCCACTGCCTCAGTGGCAGAGGTGGGGAGAAGTTCCTCAAAGGTACCCTTCTGTAAGGCTTAGTTTATTACATACGTGTATCATTCAGAACTGTCGTAAATCAGTCTCTGTCATAAAGGACAGAAAATAAAATAATACTGAATTAGGCCAAAAAAGGAGTGTATCAGCTAATATTGATGTATAACAAACCATTCCAAAACTTAGTGGCTTAAAATAACAATTTATGATTCAGTGGGTTGACTGAGTGGTTACTCTAACCAAGCAGTTCACCGGGGCTTGCTCATGCAGGGGTATTCAGCTGAAGGGTCAATTAGGCTGGAAGGTCCAAGATGGCCTCACTGACATGCTGGGCAATTGGTGCTAGCAGTTGTTTGGGGCACTTCAGTTCTCCTGCACTTGGCCTATCATCCTCCAGTAGGTTAGACTGACTTTCGTATATGGTGGCCTCAGGGCAGAGGTCCAAGAGAGTGAAGGCAGAAGTTGCAAGGCCCCTTGAGGGCCAGACTCCAGAACTCAACACTACTGCTCCTACCACATTCCATAAGTCAAAGCAATTCACAGGCCAGTCCAGATTCAAGAGGTGGGGAAATAGACTCCACCTCTTAATGGAAGGAGCCACAAAGAAACCGTATGAAATCTATCACAGGAAGTTACTGGCGCATATAAATGGGAAATACAAGGGAGCTTTAAGCATAGCTGCATCCAGATGCTCACAACATATTATCAGAGATCTGTCGCTTTCCTCTCTCAGCTTTATTTTGCTCTGTGTTGGTTTTATTCTCAGGCAAGCTTTTCATTCATAGTGACCAAGTGACCACCAACCACTATAGACCTACATCCTCACAGCGTCCCAACCCAGAGCTTCTCTTCCCCAGTAGTTGCAACAGAAAGTCCCAGACCATTCATTGACCCAGCTTGGATCACATGACCATCCCTAACCTGGGAGAGAGCACACATTGATTGACAAGCCAAGGTCACACACTCACCCTGCAACTGGGAGGTAGGATCAGTGCACGTAAGTTATGGGGACTGAGAGTGAGGGAGCAGTTTTCCCCAAAAGAAAGCAGAGATTCTGTTACCAGAAAAGAAAGAGTAGATACTAGGAAGACCAAAACAACAGATGTTTACGACAATAGGCTTCTCAAGATGGTAACAGGCAAAGAACCACCACAGAATGCACTGATCTTCTCTCTCCTAATGCATCACGTAACTTTGCCACTGACAAGTCCGAGTTTCCCAGTGGGGTGGTATGTGCACCATTGAATAGCTTGTTGAACGTGTGAAAAGCAAAGACATAGGACAAAGCCTTTTCAACAAGCACTTGCACAATTCTTCCATCTAGCAAAAGATGTCCTTTCTTGGACGTTTGTCACATTGCTCCCAAAGACACCCTTCCCTAATAGAATTCAGAAGGCTTTGTCTATTAACTTAGCGGTTTTTCTGGATCAGATGCTAACATAATTTCCTCCTTGCTTCCCACAGCTCTATCAAAGGCCAATTCATAAGTGAATAAATGAATGAGAACATGAATCAAAATGCCCCTCCCTAACTAGAGCTGTGCTCAGATCCAAAGCCCCAAGTAGGAGGCAAAGACAGTGAATGGAACAATCCAACCACTCCATATCTTTGGAACCTCTTGGATTCCAATGTACTAATTTACATTGTAGCACTTCTTTTCAGCTTCCTGGACATCTCCTGAGTATGGGACAAGAGCCTGGGAAAAGAAATCTTCATTTTACTTTGTTTATTTTTTTTGAGGAAGATTAGCCCTGAACTAACTGCTGCCAATCCTCCTCTTTTTGCTGAGGAAGACTGGCCCTGAGCTAACATCCATGCCAATCTTCCTCTACTTTATATGTGGGACGCCTACCACAGCATGGCATGCCAAGTGGTGCCATGTCCGCACCCGGGATCTGAACCGGTGAACCCCGGGCTGCTGAAGCGGAACGTGCGAACTTCACCACTGCACCACCAGGTCGGCCCCAGAAATCTTCATTTTAAATTTCATCACATGGTACAGCAGTTACATGTGGCCCTTAAGACTTGGTCTTCCACAGAATTGGACATCACTCTTGCAGAACTGCAGCTGCCCAGCTAAGATTCTCAATTTCATGTCGGAACAGGGATGGCTCCAACCCAAAAACAAGATGCTCTTCTACCCTCAACCACAAACACAACAGCTGGGAGAGCAGAGGCCAGAGACTTCAAGAGGCTCCCCTGCTCCCTCCAAGGGAGCTTGTCTTGATATTTGTAAGTAGCAATTAGCAAAAGCAAATGGAATTTGGATTCATTTATGTTCTTTTAAGTCACAGGTTGCATCGGCCAACGGTTCCAGGCGTTGCCTGATAGATTTTATTTCTTTCTACAATTTTAGCCTAAAGAAATCTCAAACTAGAGTGTGCATGAGAATGATCTGCAGCACTTTTTAGAAGTGCAGATCCCTGGACCCTGCAGCATCTCAGGTGAACTACAGATCATACTTTAGGAAATACACTCTTTGAGAAACACACGTCTACAGGACGTAACAAGATTCTTAACTGTTGGGTCTCAGCTCCTCAGGAAAGAAACCAAGATTTTGCTAATGACATCCAGTTACAAGCTGACATGACTAACATTTCCATGAGCTGGACCCGGCCATTGTGGTATGTGGTCATGAGTCCAGTCAGCCATGATGAGCACACACTGGCACATGCAATCTTCACTGTGATGTGCAACTCACTCGCTTTAGCATTGGGGAACACTGGCTATTGGGTTTTTCATAATTAACACAAAGGAAGAACCTTTGGGTATTGGGGATAGTCAAGAATATATACCAGGGTCTTGCAGTGAACATCAGAGAAAAATCCTCTCATGCTTCTGGCAGGGGGAGGGGAAAGCAGCCATTTTGAAATAGCCAGAGCATTCTGTTCTTAACGAGGCCTGCCCTCAGGAGAAACTATTTTACCAGAGCCTAACATTGGGGTTTTCTCAGAGCCTAACCAACCTGGGGGAAGGGAAATACCCACCTCCAGACTCCTCCAGTCATCCTGTCCCACCTAAGGGGAGGGAAACACTGAAAAGTACTTGAGAAGTTCACAGTCCAGAGGCCCAGGCTCGCCAAAAGACTGAGACCTCATCATAGGGCTAGAACACTTCCTCCTGCACCTTACCACTACGTCTCCAAAGGTCTACTTACTGCAGTTCCTTTTACTCAGTACATCACGTCTGACTTTCAGTAAAAAAATTACAAGACTCACTAAAATGCAAAAAACATAATTTAAAGAGATAGGGCAGCCATCAGAACCAGAGGCAGATATGGCAGAGATGTTTGAATTACCAGATCAGGTGTGTTTTTTTTAAACTGTGATTAATATGCCAAGAGTTCTAAGGGAAAAAGTAGATCACATGCAAGAACAGATGGGTAATGTGAGCAGAGAGATGGAAATTCTCAAAAAGAATCCAAAAGAAATGCTAGAAATAAAAAGCACTGAAGATTGCCTCTGATGGGCTCATTAGTAGACTGGACACAGCTATGGAAAGAATCTCCGAGCTTGAGGGTATTTCAATAGAAACTTGCAAAACTGAAAAGCAAAGAGAAAAAAGACTGAAGAAAAAAAAAAACAGAATACAATATCTCAGAACTGTGGGACAACTACAAAAGGCATAACATACATGTAATGGGAATACCAGAGGAGAAGAGAGAGAAAAAGGAACACAAGAAATATTTGAAGCAATAATAACTGAGAATTTTCCCCAAATTAATGTCAGACACCAAACCACAGATCCAGGAAGCTCAGAGAACACCAGGATAAATGCCCAAAAAATTAGACCTAGGCATATCATATTCAAACTACAGAAAATCAAAGATAAAGAAAAAAATCTTGAAAGAAGCCAGAGGGAAAAAACACCTTACCAATAAACAAGCAAAAATAAGAATCCCATAGAAACCACGCAAGCAAGAAGAGAGTGGAGCAAAACATTTAAAGTGTTGAGAGAGAAAACTCCATCAACGCAGAATTCTGTATCCTGCAAAATTATCCTCCAAAAGTGAAGGAGAAATAAAAGACTTTCTCAGACAAAACAAAAAAACGGAGGAAGTTTGTTGCCCGTAGATGTGCCTTATAAGAAACGTTAAAAGAAGCTCAAGGAGAAGGAAAACGATGTAGGTCAAAAACTCGGATCTACATAAAGAAAGGAAGGGCACTGGAAAACGAATAAAAACTTTTATTTTTTGTATTTTTCATCAGCCTGACAGATTACAATTTGTTCAAAATAATAATAGCAAAAGTGTACTCAACGATTACAGCTTATGTGTGAGTGAGAAGAATGAGGGCAATGATACAAGGGGCAAGAGGGAGGGATCAGGAAGTTACACTACCCATAAAGTCGTATAGTGGTATTTGAAAGTGGGCTTGAACTAGTTGTAAATGTATATTGTAAACTCTAGGGCAACTACTAAAAAAAAAAGTATAATTGATATGCTAAGAAAGGAGAGAAATAGAATCATATGAAATGCTCAGTTAAAAGCATAAAGGCAGAAAAAGAGTGGAAGACAAAAATAGGAACAAAGAACATGAACAATGAATAGAAAACAGTAACAAATATGGTAGACATTAATCCAACTATATCAACAATCACTTTAAACGTCAACGGTCGAAATAAACCAATTAAAAGTATTTAGAAGGAAAAAAAAGTGTGTGTGGTTGGCGCGAGCCGCCATATCTGGAAATATCCATCCAGGAAGTCATGCTAACAGCCAGGAGCTTTCCTCTCTGCAATGCTGTTCTAAAAGCAGCCTGGAGGATTGGGCGTGGGCCCACCCACAGGCCCTGCCGTGAGTGGCTTCCCAACCCCAGACAAGGGAAGGCTCGGCCTGGGGCGAAGGAAGGAGAGTACTAGAAAAACCAGGCACTGCTCCTCCAGCTCCATGGAATCTGCCTGGGGACCAGATCTGGGAACATACTGGGGAGTCATCAGGCTGACCCCCCAGCCCAGAAGTTAGGAGGAGGGCATATCAGCAGGGCCTCCCAGTCACCTCCTAATGGGAAAACTGCTTCTCAGAGTCCTGGGGGAAACAGGGAAGGTGATCAAGCTTACCTGAGCTTCCTTCAGAGGCTAAACTCAGGAAAACAACCCACCAGCTCAGGAAAAGAGAAAAGGAAAAAAGACTTCAGGAAAGAGAGAGTGTGCAATGCCTGGAGGAGCAGACCCGGCCTCAGGCACATGGAGAAAGGTCACGCCCAAGAGCAGCTTTCCTCCACCATTTCCTGACCAATATCCAGTTGGGAAAGGCGTGGGAATTTGATTCATCGCACAAAAAACTAGCTTTGTTTTAAACAAAAAGGAATAGAACTACAGATTAAAAATCTTCCAAAGATTGATGGACTTTTTAGTTTTAATTCCAAGGGGGAAACTAAAGGAAACAAAATAATTTCAGGTTCTCATATGAATCTCTCATATTTTCTTGTTACATCTGTTATTTTAATGAATAGTTAACATTTACTAAGCATTCTGCGATTATTTCATTTAAACTCTCCAATGACCCAATGAGGTAAATAAAATCTTCAATTTAAGCTTAGATCTTAGTTAATTTGCCCAAGAACACACAGCTAAAAAGCGGCAAAGCCAGGACTTAAACCCAGGTCTCTTTAGGTCCAAACCACTAGGCTACGCTGCCTTCTGGATGGGCGTGAAAGCCTTCCAGCCAGTGGAATAGTAATGGCTCACATTTCTTCTGTCACCCAGCAATGAGATGGGAGGTGCATTTCCTTCTCAAGGTAGATGAGGCTTTAAGTGAAAAAAAGGTACAAACTGAGAATTGGCAGTAGGTGTGGGCCCAGTCTTTTTTTAAGCCTCTACGGTGATGAGAGAAGAAAGTATAATAACACACCACCAAGAGAGGGCAGGTGAGCTTGAAAGCCAAGGAGAAGCCAAGACAGACGGAGACGATGCATCTTGTCCTCTGTTCAGCCTCTGACTTCAGGCTGCCTGGGCCGGTGAGGCTGTGAATCTGCCCTAAGGCTTTCTGAAGTTACCGCCAGAGCCGCAGGGAGAAAGGGTCCACAGAAGGAGGACCTTGAACACTTTCAGATGCTTTTCAGTTCCCATTTCAACCCTCAAACTGGGTTTTGATTTTAACAGCCCTCACAGGAAACTATTGTGCCAACCATAAAACACGCGCCCTGTGCTCCAGACTATGTGTCATTTGACTCTGTGTACATCTGCACTGATTGCATTGCTAATAACAAGCATTAAGAGCCTTACACCATGGGGCTGGCCCGGTGGCATAGCGGTTAAGTTTGTCTGCTCTGCTTCAGCGGCCTAGGGTTCGCAGTTCGGATCCCGGGCATGGAATCCAAATACACACTGCTCATCAAGCCATGCTGTGGTGATGTCCCACATACAAAATAGAGGAGGATTGGCACAGGTGTTAGCTCAGGGCCAATCTTCCTCTTTTTTTTCCCCCCTTCCCAAAGCCCCAGTACATAGTTGTATATCCTAGTTGTAAGTCCTTCCAGTTCTTCTATGTGGGACGCCACGACAGCACAGCTTGATGAGTGGTGTGTAGGTCCATACTCAGGATTCGAACCCACAAACTCTGGGCCATTGAAGTGGAGCGTGGGAGCTTAACCATTAAGCCGCCAGGCCGGCCCCAAAAAGAGAATCTGACACCAAGATCTACCTTTACTTCTTCAAACTGTATCACCGGCTATTTGTTCCAACTGCTCTACTGCACATTTCCTAACTGAAGCCTTCACCATCTTCAGAAATCAGGAAGGAATTCAATTCTTTTAGGGACTAAGAAACCAGAACCCCATGAAATGGAAGGTATAACAACACCAGTAGTCAGGAGGCAAGGATGCTGAAGATTCTGCATGTTCTGAGTTTTTTGGCCACATTTTCCAACCACTGTAAATTGGTGAATTGGCCAAAGGCAACCCAGAAATATAATCCTCTACTAAAATTCAAGCTATTTCCTCCCCTTAGCTAGACTTTTGTCACTTTCCCAAGTTCTCTAGGGCATCTTTGAATGAAAAAGTTATGGACAGAGAAATGGGGGCAGAGATCTGAGTTCCGGCTCTGGCTCTGCCACTAGTTGGCTGTGTGGAGTGGGGACAGTCCTTACTTCGTGCACAGAAGGCAGGCATCCCTGAGATTTCTTCAAATTGTGGAACTATGTGATCGTGCTCATCTCATTTGGGGAGGCCTCCTGGAATCATCTTCATTTGGCCTATTTCTTCTACTCTGAAAGTGTCTGAACTTTTCCTATGTTCCCATTTTCCTATCAGCTCCTAATCTTTTTTTTTTTTAAGACTGGCCCTGAGCTAACATCTGTTGCCAATATTTTTTCTTCTTCTTCTTCTCCCCAAAGGCCCCAATACATAGTTGTATATTCTAATTGTAGGTCCTTCTGGTTCTGCTGTGTGGGGCGCTGCCTCAGCATGGCTTGATGAGCAGTGCTAGGTCCACAGCCAGGATCCGAACCAGCGAAACCCTGGGCCGCCCAAGCAGAGCACGTGAACTTAACCACTCAGCCACAGGACCGGCCTGTTAGCTTCTAATCTTGGAATGTCTTCACTGGTAGTAGCCTTGGAAGTCATTTAATCTTCCTTTAACAGAGAAAGGAACTGATCACACAGAGACAGGAGATCTCCCTCTCTGGGCTGTGACCATCAATGTCCAGCACACTTCTCATCACACATCCCCTGCCACCACCACTCTGCTGGTCTACAAAATGCTACAAATCCCAAAATGGACACTGCACTTGTTGCCCTAGCATCCCTTCCACTCTCCCACCTTCTATAGCCATGTGGTCAGGAGGAGGGAGGGGGAATAACCTGACTCCCAGCTCCAGAAATAGGTATCCTACCTCCTACCCTGCCACAGGGATGGACCTAAGGAATCTAGGCCTGTCACTCCCAGCATGGCACTCTCCTGGCCAAAGGGACTGGTTAAAAGAATGGGCATTTGATCCAACTTAGATCAATAAGCTAAGAGCCAAAGTGTTCTGAGGGCATCCAAGTTCTGAAAAGGCTACTGGAAGCCAATTTTCTCTCCCTCTTCTAGAAAGCGTGATGTTTAGATGCGAAGCATGGAATCACTGCAGTGATCCTGCCACCACAGAAGGCTAGGCTTGGGACTAAACAGACAACACAAAAGGCAGAGGGGAGAGACATCAAGTCACTGAGTGTTTGAGGCCAGTAAATCAAACCAATCCTGAAACCCACCTTGTATCCATACCTTCTATTACTTAAGCCAATGAAGCCCCTTCATAGGGTACGCCAGTTCAAAATGTGGTATCAGCTTCTTATAGTATAAATTCCCAACTGATGCACACATACCAAAGATCACATACAAAGCTGATCCTCGATTATACTTTAAAGCCCTCCTGATTAGCACTAAAGAATAAAACCAGCTCCTTCACGCTCTTACTGCTTCCACCAGGAGCCAAGGAGACTCCTCTTGGTTTGACCACCAACCAAGACTCAAGGCAGAGTTTGCCTCTCAAAGCTCTGCAGTCACACGCAGCCCCCATCAAGAGGCCGCTGCTGAGATGAGAACACGGGCACCAAAACCCCCTCTTCCATATCCCTCCGTGGCAATACCAGAGACAAGGAAGACAGCGACGCCACACAAAAGTCAGAAGCCTTTTCAGTATAACTTGTTACTTGTTTAAAAATCAGTGACAACTCCTAATAAATTAATGGATCCCACAATGATCGTCACCGGTGGTAACATCACAGATGCTACGTGCCTCCTGATGGAAGGCCACACGAACTCCCATGAAATATATCTGCCAAAGAAAATATCACATCTCAATCTGACCCAGCATCCAGATCTACCTATCATTTTACAAGAAATATAAAGGATAGGGGAGCATGTAACACAACGCTAGAGGAATGCAAACAGCAAAATGTAGTGTGGAAAATCCTAGAACAACCTGTTTATTCAACAAATAAATTACAAAGTAAAAAGGAGGTGGAGGGGAAACGCATAGATTAAAAGATTTAAGACACAGATAAGTCAACATGTGGACTTATTTGGATCTTGATTCAAACTAACAGAAAACCACATCTGAGAGAGAATCAGGGAGATCTGGATGTTGATGGAATTATATTAAGGAATTATTGTTAATGTTCTTTGGTTGTGATATGGTAGTGTGGTTAGGTTTCTTTTAATGTCCTGGTCTTTTAGAGATATATATATATACATATGAACATATTTACAGATGATAAGATACAATGTGTGGACTTGCTTCAAATTAATCTGAACAGGGGACGAGGGGCCCAGGTGGAGGAAAGGAGATTGGGCAGGAGTTATTCACTGTTGAAGCTGGGTGAGAGTTCCATGGGAATTCGTTACACTATTCTGTCCTTTTTTGTGTATATTCAGAAGTTTTCGTAACAAAGAGAAGTTTTTTAAATGAATGGAAAGGACCCAAAGATAAAGGAGAGTCTAAATTCTTTGCCAAAGTCCTAGTCTCCTTTCCAGGATAGCCTGCTGACCCGAAGTAACACTCCTTTTTTTCGTGAAGAAGCTTCACTCCAACATCTGTTGTCAATCTGTTGTCAATCTTCCTCTATTTTTTGCTTAAGGAAAATTCACCCTCAACTAACATCTGTGCCAATCTTCCTCTATTTCGTGTGTGGCTCACCGCCACAACATGGCTTGATGAGTACTGTAGGTCCACACCTGGGATCCAAACCCACATAGCCAGGCCACCGAAGCAGAGCACACTGGACTTAACCACTACGCCACGGGGCCAGCCCCAGAAGTAACACTTTTTATAAAGATTTCCCCAAGTAATTACCTTGATGGAATACTTCCAGTTGACATATCTCCTTTCCAAATGTTACCGGGAATTTCTGAAACAGGACAGGCACTCTTTCCATAGAGTGACACTAATTCACAGAAAATACTATATAAACTCCTATCAGACATCAAATGGGTGGCCTGTGTGGTATATATGTTACTGCTTGTGCAACTTGAGCCTTTAGAAACATATTCACCCTCATGTCTATAACCTTAGTAGGGGAAGACCTTTCTCATGCTGACTCCCAAGACAGAAATCACAATGACAGACGAGCTACATAAAAATGTAAAATTTAGTAGATTGAAACCATTTTTTTATAACGAAAGGCATTTGACAGATTAATATTCTTAGTATTTAAAAAAGAATTCTTCCAAGTCAGTCAGTGAGGTAGGCAAAAAACTACCACCCCTCTTTTAAAAATTAGCAAAATGTCAGGATAGATGATTCCCAAAAGAAAAGAAACTAATGTAGGATTGTCAGCTACAATACAGGATATCCAGTTAAATCTGAATTTCAGATACATAACAAATAATTTCAGATAAATTACAAATAATTTTTGATTGGGCCATACTTAAAATATTATTTGTTGTTTATTTAAATTCAAATTTATGCCATTTACATTATGCAATTATGTATTCAAATTTATGCAACTTATAATTTAGGCAATCCTATATTACTATTTTTATTTGCCAACTCTGGCAACCCTAAACTAATGGCCAATAAATTTGAGAAAATGATCGACTTCATCCCTAACTATCCAAGGAGAGCAAGTACTATGAGCAGAGCAGAGGCTCAGATCGAGCAGAAAGGACACGAGCACCGTAAGGCCGAGGCAGGGAAGGCAGCCACATCTGCACCTGGCCCTGAGCTCAGGGAGGAGGCACGGCCTCAGGGCTTCAAGAGGACAGTGGGGAGGCGGCCAGCAATGCAGTGGGCAGAGAGGAGGCCAAACGTCCCTGAAAGGAAAAGTGTGATCAGCAGCACAGAGCAAAAGACATTATTTGTTCTTAAAATTTTATGATCTATCCAAATGCATTTTATCTTTTATAGAAAACTTTATGATGCATTGTGTAATACGTATAAAAAGGAATTTAAAAATCCTGTACTCACCACCTACTTTAAAAACAGAGCCTCATCAATTCAGTGCAAGCCTTCTGTGTACCCCCCAACTTGTTTCTCTCCTCCTGCCCTCATATCCTCAATAACCACTACCTGAGCTTCAGTTAGCATTGCCCTTAGTTTTCTCCTATTTTTACATATGTATGTACTCCTAAACAATATATAGTTTTTACATGCTTTCAACCTGTATATAAATAGCATCATAATGTATGCATTATTCTACAATTTGCCTTTTATCACTCCACATTTTAGTAATGAAATTGATCCATAATAATGAATATGGCTTTAGATTAGTCATTTTCAGTGCCATTATGTGGCTATACCACAATTTCTATTTCTAGTCTCCTGTTGACGGGCATTTAGCTGGTTTCCAATTTTTTACTACTACTAAAAACTGCTGCTTACAAACATCCTTAAATGCGTCCCTTGGTATATATTTGAGAACGCTTCTCGAGGGTCTATACGGGAGCGGAATCACAAGGTCAAAGTGTGTCTGCAACGTCAACTGTAATTCTCCAAAGTGACTGTACTAATTTATATTCCCACCGGCAGCAATAAACGTTTTTCACAGTTGTGTCCTGCTGAGATTAATTGAGAATTCTCCTTTAAAGCAAACAGTTACCATGCTGAAAATGAGCAGGAGGCCTGGTACTAATAGCTACTATCCCTAAAAATCAGCCCAGCACGGACACAGGCCGACCGGGTCAGATGTACACTGAACCCAAGGGTGACTTGAGCATCAGGCTGGGTTGAAACAGGTTTTTTTAAATCACGCAGGTTTTAATCTTTATTGCGTTCCTCTAAGATTAAAAGTGCTCATTGTAAACAAAATTACTTTAATAATTACTAAGATACATCTCATGGAAATGGAACATTCCCATGATAACCACCATTAACAGCACGACACATGATCCACCCAATTTTTCTATACAACAACCAACGTGGTTTTTTTGCACAAAGGGGATTATATATTCCAGTTTGCATTTTATTTCTTTTTACTATTCAGTGTATCTTTACAAGGAAAGAAACAACTTACATTTATTAAAAATTCTATTATCAATAAACATTTACTAAGCACCTGTTCTCGGGCAGGACTGAGTCCATAAAGAAAATTATGCAACTCCACCATGAAGAGACTCCCACTCTAAAAGGAAAGAAACTAATAGCTGCAGGTCTCAATAATGGCCCCACTTATCATGCATCTTCTCTGAGCCAGGCACTGGATTAGACCCTGAACAACCGTGATAGGCAGAATAATGGCCCCCCAAAGATGCCCATGTCCCAATCCTAATACTGCTATCTTACATAGCAAGGGGGAATTAAGGTTGCTGGTGGAATTAGCTAACCTTCAAATAACAACAGTCTGGATTCTCCAGGTGGATCCAATGTAATCACTCACAAAGGTCCTTAAATGGAGAAGAGGGACACAGAAAAGTCAGAACCAGAGAGATGGCAGCATGAAACAGACTTGACAAGCTATTGCTGGCCTTGATGGTGGAAGGGAGCTACAAGCCAAGGAAGGCAGGCAGTTTCCAGAAGCTGGATAAGGCAAGAAGATGGACTCTGTCTTAAAGCCTCCAGAAGGGAACTCAGCTCTGTGACATCTCACCCACGAAGACCCGTGTCAGACGCCTGACCTCCAGAAATTTGTGTAGTTTATCCACTAAGTTTGAGTATTAGTTACCATAGGAATAGGAATAGGGATAGGAATAGGGACAGGAATAGGGATAGGAATAGCAATAGGGACAGGAAGCTAAAACATCCTACTTCCTCCTCCCCACCACCCTGGAACGTAGATGCTGTGACCCCCATTGGACAAACCAAGGAACCGAGGACCCAAGAGGTTAAATTACTAGCCCAGGCTCACAGTGGCACAGCCAGACTCAAACCTGGGGCTGTCTCCCTCCAAAGCCTGTGTGGAGGCTGCCCCACTACCCTCCTTCCTACTGTTGGCGAGAATACAGGGGAGATGGGGACATACACGTCCGGAGTAAGCAAAGCACAGAGGGCTGCGAGAACTCTGCCTGGGCGGAGCTTGGATGATGGTGTGGAGCCTTCCGAGCCTTTCGCGTGATGGGCAGGGTTTTGCAGACAAAGACGGAGAGGTCAGGAAATGCAATGTGGCCAAAGTCTGGGGCATATGGGGGTACTCAGTGGGAGGTAAAGGGGGGCACATTGGTTAGAGACCAACACTGTCCAAAATATGACAGCCACTAGCCACATGTGGCTATTAACATTTAAATTTAAATTAAAATCAAACTAAATTAAAAATTCCATTCCTCAGTTGCACGAACCACCTTTAAGCTTCAATGGTCACATGCGTCTAATACGGGACAGAACAGATAGAGAACATTTCCACCCCGGCAAAAAGGTCTATTGAACAGCACTGCTGACAAGGGAAGTCATTGGAGTTGCTGTTTTTGAGCTGGTCAGTGCACTGTGTACCTGAAGGAATGATCCACGTCCTCTCACAACACTCTCCACCTCACCCTCTTACTCACTACTACTTTTGTGTCCTCTCCCAGGGGCTTTGCAGAATTTTTCAAGAATAGGTGTACAATAAACACAAAAAAATATTTAAAATTCCCAGCACTGCCCTAGAAATGCTTATCTAGTCCTAAAAATGAACCATCTGGGAAGACTGGTCCAGTTTTTCTCTACTGTCAATACTTTTTTAAAAAAACCACTCGATCCTTATCTTACAGAATTGGATCAATGCTCTAGTGTGCACTAGTTTTTATGGGGGATGGGCACAGTCACTCACACGTGGAGAGTATTTGTCAAGTTTCAAAGCACCTGACATTACCTCATGGTAGCTCCCTCAGTCCTGGTCCTCCCTGATGGTGGGAGGGGCTCTCCTGAGCCGCCTTTCCTGCTTTGTAGAGACTGCCCCACTCTGGCTCCAAAAGAAGAGGCTGAAATTAACCAAGGCAACATCCGGAAGCACACAGAGCTCCACACCTCAAGAGCTCAGATGTCTGCCAAAAGTAAGATTATTTTGTGATCTAGAAATTGAGTTTGGAATGATGTCAGATACAAAGGGAAATCCAATTAATTGCTATAATGACAGATGTTGCTTAGAGGTCTTGATGGAGCTGTTGGGAGTGTTCGTGGAGATCCAATACTCTTCTCCCCTCCGTGACTCAGGATTCGTGCAGAGCACATGTGTACAATGCTAACCCTGTTTGGCAGGCCTCACAAGCAGCTCCGATCGATTTCTCATCCGCAACTCAACCCTTGTCCTCTTCCAAACAGCTCCACAGTGACAAACCCGGAAGGAGGGGGCTCTCCACGCTGACATCCCCTACCACCACCAGCAATGCCAGGAACTTGGCTGCTTAAACAATAGATCTCTATGTGGTCGGGAGAGAAAGGGTGCCCTGTACCTGCTAAGCAGGGCCGCGCTCCCCCTCCCCCAGGCTCTGCAAAGCGGGGAGAGGGAGGAGGTCAGAAGGAAGACAGGCACCAATCCAGGAACACGCCTCCCCCACTCCCACTGGCAAATAAGGCTTCTGACCCAAGTCCTCAGCAGGGCTTGGGACTCAGATGTCCAAGGCTGATGCCCCTGAGCAAGGAGAGGGAAGTTTGCCCACGGCCGCTCAGCTTTACAAACAAGCCCTTTGGCCACTGATGTCGACGTGTATGCAGGGCCTGGGCCCACTCTGGGTCTAACCGGCCAAGAATTGAAACAAAAGCCAATAATCACTCCCCAGCATGGTATTTTAGGTAGGGCCACGCGCACATCTGGAAAGGGGGAGGAGGGAGCAGAAGGAGGCAAGAAAGGAGTCCCTGCTCAAGGAAGGTGTGTTCATCTGACCTCAGGTGCAGAGAATTAAATTAATCACAATCTGTGGTTCATGACACTCTCAACGCTGGTCCATGCAGGGCCCACTTTTATTTTTTATTTAATCAGCTATTAGATTTTTACTAATGGACAAATACCTTCAAACACATCCTCCCCTCACACACACACACATAAAAAGGTAAATTAGTGACCCCCAACTTGTACTAACCACATGGTTTCCCCCGCCAACCTGTCCCCTGCCTCACCCTAACTTCACCCGGGATCTTGTGGTCACCATATCTTTTCATATAGTTTTATTGCAGCTAAACGTATTCCTGAATGTTTTTTATCAGTTAATTCTAGTTGTTTTTAACTTTATAAAATGCGTCATCCTGCATCTTTTGCTTAACATCATATTACCAGTCTTCATCCATATTTTTGCATGTCGTTGTTCATTTGTTTTGATTCAGTATCATTCTCCACTGTGTGAACACATCACAGTTTCCTCCTCTGCCCTCCAACGGATGGGCCTTTGGGCTCTTTCCAGGCTTGTGGTGCTGTGAACGTGGCGCATAAGTCTCCTCTGGACATGAGTTTCTCTTGGGCACACGTACGTACCTGGGAGTAGAATCTCTGGGCCAAAAGAAATGTGGATGTTCAGCTTTAGCAGATAAAAAGATAATATCAAGTGTTTTCCATGTGATTGCATTTTTTAGAGTTTCTAAGATGATTGTTTCCTCTTCTTGTCCTCCTCAATTTCATTCCTGTAAATTCCCATATCAGCTCTATCAAAATGTTTAAGTTCTTGGCCTAGCATCTGGGGAGCATCTCAGATAAATCCCCTATGTGACAAAGAAGGGTCTTGTCAGGCACACAGATAATAAGGGCATCGATGCAGACACAAGGACCCACCCTGGTCCAGGCACTGAGGAAAGCTAGTCAAATGGAAGGGAACCGTCTAGAAGCTGCTTCACATTTGGCTAATGCAAGATAAAAAAGGGATTAGGGTGGAACTGAAGCCTGTTCCCCCAGCCAGGATTGCTCGCTCAGTCTCTCCTCCCCCAAACCTCCCATAACCACCACACACACTTATTTTTAAACAAGAACAAAAGCCTAAAAATGGGGGGGAAATGTTTGTAAGGAACCAATTTCAGGTTTAAATGAGAGCAGGGGGTCCAGCTTGGACATCACTGTACAGTCCAATTCATCTCAACAAATATTTACAGAATACTTTGCAGCATGACCAGCACACTGACAAATAAAATCTCTATTCTGCCCTCAAGGGTTTGTGAGTTTGTTCATTTAACAAGACAGGATGGTAGATGAAGTGCCGAAGGGGAAAGTTAGTGCTAAGAAGATGAAGATGCTGGTACACTCTCAAGATGTTCACTGTAGAAGGATTAGCGAAAGCGACAACACAAGTGAACCAGCTATAGAAATCGTCATAAGGTGAGAGTGATCAACTCTAACCCAAAGGGTGTTCTATAGGAAAGTTCCTAGAGAGTGGTACTGGAGCTGAGCTTTGAAGGATGAACCAAGTAAGCGAGAGGAGAGAGAACAAATAAAGAATATATCTAAAACAATTAAGAAATCAAAGTCCTTCCTCAGACTTCTTGACTTTCCCATTTTCTCCTATTTCTCAACTCCTTAAATCTATTTTCTGCCTCCAGGCATGCTGAAGCACCAAGAAAGTGGAAACCATGGACCACTGTTCAATACGCATTGTCTGCATGTAGTTATCTTTTCTACAACCACCAAAGAAGTCCATCCCCACCAGGTGCCCGGCCCTGTGCTGAGCTCTAGGAGGGAACACCGATGGACAAGATGGGCACAGTTCCTGTCCTCACCCAGCTTCCAGTCTTCAAGGGCAGACAAAGATTAGACAAAGACAGGCAGTTGGCTTAGCTTGACCATCCACCAGACTCCGCCAGCCCGGGAGAGCCGCTCCCCAATCCCATCCTCCTCTGAAACGTTTTCAGTAAATTGTGCAGGATTAGAGAAATAGTTACCTCCTCGCTAATTAAAAGGATCCTGCCCAGCTCCAAGGTAGCCAAGCAGCAGAGTTGAGAGACCAAAATATCAGGTGCTCCCTACGTAATACCCTCCAACCCGAGACTCGATCGCTGCTGGTTTCCAGAGTCACGCGAATGTCAGGAATTTTATGAAGGCAGGAAGCAAATAAGGGGCAAGGATTGGGGTCTAGGCCTCGGGGGAGCTCAATTAGTGAGCCAGATAAAGTTAAACCGAAAGGGCATGTGCTCAGTTTCCTAGAAAGCCAGCTGGAAAAGATGCCAATCCTTAAGCCTCTGTCACTCAAAAGATTAACAGAAGAGACCCAGGGGTGCCCAAGGGAATACTGCAACAAGCCAGATGTTTCTGCTCCTCCTATGACGCCGCCACTTGCAACCAGAGCCGTACTTCTGAGGCCACCAAGAAGCCACGGAAGAGAAATGGAGTCTTGGGGGATAGGTTGAAACTCAAAACATCACCCTTTGGCGATACAGACACCAAAAAATATTATTAAGGATGCTTTCTACAGACTCGCCTGATGCATCTGAGTTCAGTATTTTCTCACTACGCCATCTCTTCCTAGTTGGACGAACCAGGAACGGCATGGCTAGTGGGATGAACACTCCTTGCAGCTGCTTGGTGGTGCAGAAAGCACACAACTTATAAATCCATACAAACTGGGATTTGGCTCTCAGAGCTACATATGCACCAGGAGTGTCTCAAGCAAGCCATATAGCCTCCCTGAGTCACTCGCAAAATGGCACTAAAAAGACCCATCTTCTTCTTCCTATAAGCATAAACGATTATAGAAAGTGCCTAGCCCAGTGCTCATAAATAGTTGTTCTTATTGTCGCCTATAAATGTACCTAGGTAACCACATGCTCAAGATATCAGCTTCCCCTTGGTACTTTCTAACCACATGGGGTGGGGGCGATGCAGCAGGACACACACAAGACTATGTACAGTTCCTGCTTACGTTCCATCATTTCTATCAAATTAATAGACTAAAGGAGGTGGAGAGAAACCTAGCCAATGTCCCTGTTTTCCCCTGAAGTCCCTGGCTTTCCCCTACAAGTTGTTTCCTCCAATTTCAGGAGGCAGGGAAGGAGAGCCATATGGCTTGAGACGCTAGACGTGCCCAACAGCAAACGAGCCCCCACCATTTGTCTGCGGGCCTCTCGTGTGGGCGGGCATCCAGATTTGAGCCTGGGTGCTCTGGTCTGCATCTCTGTCTTGGCTGTTCCTAATTATTGGAGGGAACGCCATGGCTCTCCTGACCTCAGAGTTTAAGAGCCGCGAGTCCTAATATCAAACCAAGCAGCTTCATTTAAAAGGCATCCTCATCTGCATCCATAAAAGTCACTCCCGGAGCCCTTCCTTGCCCCAGCTTTGGGAATGCCTGCTGTCGAGGATTTATGACACGCCCTGGATCTAATCTGCCGCACTTTAACTGCTGCTGTTGAACATCTGGTCATAAAAGCAAGGGCCAGCCCAACACGGGGACAAACACTTTTCTTTCCTAAGTGGCTGCAAATCTGATCTCACAGTGATAGCTCAGCTCCGATGTAATCAGCCAGCATCTGGGCAGTCATTAAGGCTCGTCAAACTTTGCAAGGCTTTTCCACCACACACGACAGCTATAAAGATGATTCCCATATAGCAAGAGCTATGAATAAAGGACCTGCAATCTGAACAGGTGGTAATGAGGTTAGGCCCAAGGATACCCAGGAAAGCACAAGTTAGTGGGGGGCCAGTCTTGTTTTCACAAAGATCCTCGCTACTTTCACATGGACTACCAGTGCCGGTTCGGGCCAGCAGCTATGTCAAGAGACCACTGCCCTAACATAAACTAATTCTTGGCCAGAGATTGTCTAAATAAGTTTGGTCAAATCAACCACTAGGTGGTTTAACAGTACATTTTTTAAGGCAGTGGAATCCTTCATTAGACCAATTGGGGTGGTGGGAGCAATAATCTAGACCAGAAATGAACACAACGCTGTTGGTTTCAGGAGATTTTACAATGCCCTAGACAGCTTGTCCTGTGCGCAGCATTGGCACGTTTCATATCGCTCAGAAACTCCAATCTGACCAAGGTTCAACGAGTAGTTCACCCTCCCGGCCTCGAACCCAGGGGGAGAGACTCTTGCACACTGCGCAGCTCGTCTGCACCACCTCTCCATGGCTCCCCCCGCCGCTACCCCTCCTCCAGGGCTGTGCCCAACAGGGGGGAACATTAAAATTACCTGCCGTGATCGCTTTTTAAAACAACAACAACACAAGTTTCTTGTGTGACTCTCGGGTAACCTAAAACTCTGGAGGCAGGGCTGCCCCCCCGCCTGCCAAGAATGCCAGCGCTCCGGGACCGGGCGCAGTGAGACCACAGGGCAGCCCTACTTGAGCGGAGAGCGAGCTTCCTCGGACGCGGGAGGCACCTCTAAGGGTCTTGGAGCAAAATGCCCTGGGAGAAGAGACCGGGAAAGAAAACCCACCAGTGACAGTTCCGGAGAGGGGAGCAGGCAGAATCGGTGCTATAAGAAAGGCTGGGGCGGAGTGAGAGACAATGGGAGAAAATTTATTTCAGCAACTTCAATGAGAAGCCCACAGGGAACTGCTAGTTGGGCGGGGGGGGGGGGGATGGCAAGGTCTGACACCTCCCTTCGCCCTCCCCCAGCCCACAGGGACGAGGGCCTGCGACCCCGGTCTCCCTCCGCAGGTGGGCGCGCGGCTGGGGGCGCACTTACCCGGGGACCCGTGGTGCGGTGGCCGCGAGCCGGGGACAGCTGCACCAACACGAGCAGCAAGTGGGGCGTGAGCAGGCGGGCGCAACGGGCGGGCAGCATGGTGCCAGCCGGGCCGGGCAGCCGGCTGCGGGCAGGGGTCGCGGGCTCCGCGGGGCGCACAGCCGCGCCGGCCTCCCTGCGTTGCTTCCCTCGGGGCCCCCGCGGCGGCGGGCGGCCGGCAGCGGCGGAGCGGCGCGGGCGGGCGGGGGCTGCGGGCGGAGCGCGCGGGCATGCACCGCGAAGGCGGGGAGCCGGGGCGCGAGCGTGTGCTCCGCGCGCGGTACTCGCTCGGCTCGGCCGGGCCGCGGCGGCAGCAGGTTGGATGCCAGAGCCCGGGCCATGGGAATTCCCGTTATAAACCCCCGGGAGGGGCGGGGCGGAGCCCGGCTGCCCTGATTGACGGGCCGAGAGGCCCGTAGCAGCCGACCCTCTGGCAGGTGAAAGCCAATGGGAGAGAGCAAAAAGTGGCGGCTTGCGGTCAACCCCAGTGGGGAGAGACGCTCGGTTGCTCAGCCCTAGTGAGCTCCGGGTGAGACTGGGAAAAAGAGGAACTTTCTCTCGGCTTTTCTGTCCGAGGAAGCCTACGAGAGCTCCAGCAGCCTGAACATACCAGAATGTCCGCCCGGCTAATAATAATAATACCCTAAGCATATATAGTTTTCAGCGCCAGTGCGTGAGTTGTCCACAGCCCCGTGAAATAGGCAGGGAATACCCATTTTTCAGATAAGGGTACCAGGGCGCCTACGCACTGAGAAACCTGCTTCTCCGCTGCATCAACACCAAAAGCAACTGGGAAGTGGCCAGGTGACCTGCACAGGGCGGGCTGTGACCCGCGTGGGGAGAGGGGAGTGGGTGCATTGGCTTTTCCCGAAGCAACTTCCAGGAGGTGACACCCCAAGTCCTACAGCGGCTGCCCCGGAAGAAGTGTGGAGGAGGCAAGGCGAAGCATGGGCTGGGCATGTGCCTGCTGGGGAAGGCTCGTGTGTATGGGGTCGTGCCCACCTGTGGCTCTGTGGTGGATGCGGGTTTGGAACCGAGGCATCCTATTCCCTGTGTCGAACTGAGGGGCACAAGGTCAGCCTCTCTGTGCTAGGAGCCCTGGGGAAGGAGGTGAGAGGGACCCTGGTCTCCTGGTGGGGGAGAAGGAGGAAAAAGCATTGAAGGGGAAGGGTAGTCTGTGGTGCAAAGACCCTAGAGATGGGTCAGAGGAGGGAGGGGAGGCCCCCCTGGGTGTCCAACCCACTTGGAGAGACAGTGCAGCGAAAGGTCCAGTGGCTGTTGGAGGGCTCCGCCCAGGGTGGTCCCCAGAGGGAGGTCTTGGGAATGGTCACAGCCACATCACAACAGCTCCTCAATGGAGCAAGGCTGTCCACTGTGTTCAACCCAAGAGAACCAGGGTATATCTTCTTATGTGGAGCACAGCCCTCAGTGTTTACTTCCATTAGTATGGACCACTTCAAGGCGACGGATACTTTTCTCTAACCGGAATTGGAGGCAGTGCCAGTGTTTAATTCCTCCTCTGTCTGGGCCTGAGAGGTCCTGACAAGTCTTAGCTCTGCTCCCTTATGGCTTCTCTCCTGGGTTGTGTGAACAAGCTTCCCGCCCCAACTCCTGCATTCAGTTTTGCCCGCTCCCCTTGCCGGCCCCATGCAGCCTCCACCTTGCAGCCAGTCATCCTTCTAAAGGATAAACCTGAACGCACCGCTCTCTACGTAAAAGGCTTCAACTCTCCCCAGCACCCTCAGATCAAAAAGCTCGGACTGGATGCTGGAACAATAGCTAAGAACTTGCGGTTCTCCAAACAAAAATGAAGAACACCTCTAAGAGAACTGCCTGTCTTCCTCTGCTGGGAAATAATGCGGTGGTCAGACATGCTCTCTGGAGCCGGTCAGGATGGGTTCAAATCCTGGGTCTGCCACCTAGTGGTATAACCTTGCATGAGTCACTTCACTTGTCTGGGATCCAGTTTTCCCCTCTGTAAAATGGGGATAAAAATAGTAGCCACCTCATGAGTTGTTGTCAGGATAAAAAGAGATGGGGTATATAAAGCCCTTAGAAGAGTTAAGTTAGAAATATCACCATCCGGCATATTAAGAGGGCAGGACAGATGTCTCATCTCATCCTCAGAAGGATCCTGCGAAGTAGAGACAGATCCAGCTTTACAGGTAAATAAGTGGACACTCCGTGCAGTCGTGACTTGCCTCATTTGCCTGGTAAATGACAGCCGAGATTCAAGCCCCGATTTTCAGAGTCGAATTCTGCCTCCGTTGTGTGATGACTGCATGCCCAATCTCAAACGCCATAGGGTCCGACCATCCCTGTGTGCTCACTGGACGTTTCTTCAGTGTCTGCAAGGGCACTGAGACTCTGAACTTCACTGAGCGTCAGGGAAGAGCATGGAAACAGCAAGGGTCAGCCCTTCCTGGAAACAGCTCTTGGGATCTGGCACGCTGGGAATTTGCCCAGCTAGACTTGTGACACTTGTCCGGTGCCACTGTGCCTCATGCAGCACTTACATCAGCTTCCACGTGCCCGCCTAAGTGTTCACCCACCAGAGGCTCAGCAAGGTGGAAATGTTACCATCAGGCTCAGTAGGGGGACAGGTTCGTCCTGACTTCACCACCTGGCTGCATGCACCCCGTCATGCTGGTGAGCTTCTTTCTGTTGCTGGAATTATTGAGAAATCTGTTGGAAGTAAATAGGCTTGAGATGGCCCCCCAGTATCTGGCAGCAGGAAGTGCCCAGGGAAAAGGCATTGCAATCATCCTTTCCATCCATAACACCACATGCTGCTTTCCAGCCAGAAAGCTTATTTCCAAGTGGTTCCTGGTCCAAAAGTCTGCATTATTCTGGATTTCAACCATGTAGCTTCGTTTAAAATGCGAACAACTGCTTTCCAGTTACTTTGCTCAGCAAGTATTTTCTTTCCCTTTGGTTGGCATGCAGGGCCTGTCGTAACCATGGCCATCATTCAAATGATGCATTTTCTTCTCCTGACTCCTCCCAAGCCCAGAAAAGGTTAGAAATGCCAGAGAACTGCTAGTCCCAAACAGCATTTCTCTGCCAGGCTCAATCTCCTGATCCAAGCGAAAAAGTGAATTTGACAAGTTCCTTCTTTCCCTGGAGGCCAGGCTTATGGTCCAAAAATAAATCTAGCTATCCTGGCATCTGGTCTGTCCAGTTTCAGCCATACTCCTTGTCCTGTGGGACTTCTATTTGCAAGGAGATATTTCAGTAGAAGAAAAATAATACTTTATATCCCATATTGAGGCCTGAGGGCCTCGAATATTTAGTACTAGCTAGGAACACCCATTTCAAATAGATCTCTGTTTCTGTATACTCCCGAGGAGCCTGGCCTTGTCTTGTATTTGGAATAGATCCTTTCCATTTATTGAACAGGCACTTTGATGCGTCTCCGCCTGTGCCCAGCACAATACCTATTATTATTATCTTTGGATGCAAACTCTGCCCTCTGAGAAGTTACGATCTAATTTAAGACACAGAGTAGACAGATACCCATATATAAGAGCAAAGCCTTGGATGTGTTTTGGGGACTCAGACAGTAGGGGCCCTTTATAGACGTAATGGGCAGAGAAGGTCTCGGAAAGAAGGTGGATCTTGAATGGGGCTTTGGAGAAAAGTGCTTCCATAATACAAATCTACCTTGATTTCTGTTTGCTCCCCTGGTGACAACAGCTACCGACACATAAAGGTGGGTTGTGTCTAAGATCCAGAATAGAACTTTTCAAATCCGTTACTGAGCTCAGAAGCCTGGGACACCAAGAATCCCGGGTTCTGTTTCTGGATTTATGACTAACCTGCGGTAACACTTCGCCTTGGGCCAAAGCAGCTATTATTAGTTCCCTTATGCAGATGAGGTTGACCCACAGAAGTTAACCTTAGCAAGGTCACTCCTTAAATTTTAAATAGACATGACAATTACCAAAAAAAAAGAAAAAGTAACTATGTGAAGTGGTGGATGTACTAATTAGCTGGATGGGGGAATCCTTTCACAAAGTATGCATGTATCCAATTGTGATGTGCTACACTTTAAATATCTTACAATTTTGTCAGTTACACTTTGATGAAGCTAAAACAGTATACATGACAAAAAGTAATCAGAGTGATTTAAACAATTTGGAAGCTTCTTGCTCTCTTTTGTATACAAACGCCATTCAAAGTCCAGGGTAGCTGCCTGTAGCCCAGGCTCCTTCTAGTTCACTCTGTCATTCTTAATAAGCAGCTTCTACCTCGTGGTCCAAGGTAGCTGCTCAAGCTCTAGCTATCACATCTGTTTTCCAGCCAGCAGGGAAGAAAAGGGTAAAAGAAGAGCATACCCCTCTCTTTAATGACACTTCCCAGAAGTCACATTTCATTTTATCCCCTGGCTAACACTTAGTTATATGACCACATCTAGTTACAAAGAAGGCTGAAAGAAATGTAGTCTTAACTCAAGGTGGCCACAGCGGTCCAGCTGAAAATCAGAGTTTATGTTACCAAGGAAGAATAAAATACTGGGGACAACTAACAGTAGGGGCTATCATCATTATGACACCTTGAGTTGCCAAACGAAAGAACCATGGACAATGTAGTGGAGTCCAGAGTGTTCAGTTATGGCTTCTCTCTAGTTCCGCATGTCCAGCTCCCTCATGCTCATAAATATTAGTGGCCTGAGGACCAGACATCCAGACTCCTTTTTTTTTTTAGCTATAATTAACACATAACATTGTATTAGTCCACGGTGTATAACATAATGATTTGATGTGTATATATCTTGTGAAATGATCACCACAATAAGTTTAGTTAACGTCTGTCACCTCACTTAGTTACAATTTTTTTTCCTTATGTCGAAAACTTTTAATATCTACTCTCTCAGCAACTTTCAAATATACAATACGGTATTATTAACTATAGTCACAATGCAACCTGGGTAGATTACATCCCCAGGATTTATTCATCTTATAACTGGAAGTTGGTACCTTTTGACCCCCTTCACCCATTTTGCCCACCTCTCACTTCCCACCTTTGGCAACCACCAATCTGTTCTCTGTGTCTATGAATTTGATTTTTTTAGATTCCACATATAAGTGAGATCATACGGTATTTCACTTAGTATAATGCCCTCAAGGTCCATTCATGTTGTTGCAAATGGCAATGTTTCCTTCTTTTTTATGGCCAAATAATATTTCATTGTGTATGTACACCACATTTTCTTTATTCATTCATCCATCAATGGACACTCAGGTTGTTTTCATATCCTAGCTATTGTAAACAATGCTGGATGCTGCAATGAACATGGGAGTGCAGATAACTTTTCAAGTTAGTATTTTCATCTTCTTCCAAGAAATCCCCAGAAGTGGAACTGTTGGATCACATTTAGTTCTATTTTTACCCAGACTCTTGATGCCACAAAAATTTTCTTCTGGTATTTCTGTCTCTTAGGCGCCTTCAAGTGGGAGGAACCAAGAACATACTGGGATGAAGCTCAAGCCACGTGGTACCAGACTGGCAAGAAAGAAGCCCCCTAAAGAGACCAGCAGTCAATTATGGTCACCAGGAATAGTGCACATCTTTGTGAAAATATTCTTGGCAATCGTCTGTATTGTTCTGTTTCTATTTCTTTCCCTCCCTCTTCCACCTGTAGGGGAATATCTCTTTTCACTGATTACTTTCTGGGACCTAGTTTCAAACTTACTAATAACAATAGTACAAGTCACTGTGAGGGCTTAGCCAGTGCAAAACACGAAGACCTGAACACACACTTGAGCACTTACTCCACGAGGCAGGTACCATTATTTTCCCCATTTTACTAATGAAGAAACTGAGACTCTGGGAGGTTTCATAACTTATATAGCCAGAAACAAGTAGCAGATCAGAAGCTGAACCCCCTCCACCTTATGCTGCTAAGAGCTGAACAGTTTCCCAAGCACTTTCCCTCCATGATCTCATATCCTCAGGCCCAGCCTATGAGGTTGGTATCATTAGTCCCATTATGCAGACGAGGAACTGAGGCTTAACCACAAAGGGTAACCTTACCAAAGGTGGTCCAACTCCTATTTCCACATGTGTGAATTTCCCCCACTCACCGGCTTTATCTTTCATTTGCCTGCTTTATTGGTCTGTATTGTTTACACCAGAGCCCATGAGGCACGGAGCCTTTCCCACATCTTCAGACCTATTACCAGCATGCTTGGGCGCTCCAGAGAATGCACTGTTACAAGGATCTCGTTCAGACTGGGGTTTAAGACTCCATTGCCAGTCATCACCATTTGGTCCCAATCCATTGGCACAAAGACAAACCAATAAATCAAACAAATTTTATTGTACACCTACTGTGTGCCAAGCACTGCGCTGGGCACTGGGTATATGATGAGAACAAAGACAGAAGGTGACTGACTTCAAGGAGCTTACAGTTTAGTGGGAAGACAGACATTAAGCAACTAATTATCAATAATTAATTCACTAATTACAAGTGTGCACAGTACTGCAAAGATGTGTAGGGTGGGAAGTTATTAAAAGGCGTGCCTAACTCAGTCTGGAGGGTCAACTTTCCTGAGGAAGTGATGTTTGAGATCTGAAGGATGTCAGGTTTAAGCTGGAGAAAGTGGCAGGGGGGCATTCTAGGCATGGCAAACAGCATGTGCAAAGGCACTGAAGCGGGAGCGAACGTGGAACTAAATTTGCAACTAACTGGATCACTCTTATCTCTTTAACTCTCAGCAGACCAGGGAAAAAAACTTATTATCATTTACCATCTAGGTCATTTTATGTTTTTTATATTTTTAAGTCATTTTACAAATAATTTACAGAAATAGGAATAAAGGGATAATGTGTCAGTTATCTGTTGCTACATAACAAATTATTCCCAAAACTTAGCCTAAAACAACAAACATTATCTCCGTGCATTTCTATGGGTCAGGAATCTGGGAGTGGCTTCGCTCGGTAGTTCTGGCTCAGGGTCTCTCCTGAGGTTGCAGTCAGGGCCACCTTCATAAGCATGCGACCTGTGCAATCATGAAAAGTCCCACACTTGGCTTAATACTCTGCTGTTGCTGTCTTGAAATTTTTTATAATTTTTGAACAAGGAGCCCCCTCATTTTCATTTTCCACTGGATGCCATCAATTATGTAGCCAGTTCCAGTTGCCGTCAGCCCAGCAGCCAGCACTACAGTCATCTACGGCTGGAGGACCCACTTCAGGCTCACTCACATGTTGTTAGCAGGCCTCGGTTCCTCAGTGGCTGTTGGCCGGATACCCCCGTTCTTCTCCATATGGGGCCTCGCAAGAGGACGGCTGACATCTCCCCGGAGCAAGCGATCAAAGAGAGCCCAAGATGAAAGCCACATCTTTTACAACCTAATCTCAGGAGCGACAGACCATCACATCCACCATATGCTATTGGTCACGAAGACCAACCACGGTACAGTGTGGGAGGGACAACTGAAGGGTGTGGGTACCAGGAGACGGGGATTAGTGGGGCCATCTTGGAGGCTGACCACCATAGACGGTGAAGAACAACTTTGTTAGAAACGTTAATAAGATTTAAAAACAATAAACCCAAAATTTGTTCCACATTTTCCTAGTTTTGAAGGTAACATACCTGAAATAGACAACAAAGTTTGACTGAAACCATCCACTCATCAAACGTCATGAACCTGGAACATATTCATCTTGTACATACTGATTCCAGATTTCAAATGTATCTCTAATTGGTTCTAGCTTGTCGTTTCTGATGGTTCTTCTGATTGCATTTGCGTCATCAAAACACAATACTTTGGAAAGCTTTGATGGCTCATAATTTTATTGGTCATCTTCTTTGCTCCATGATTGCAAACATTTTCATTTTCAGAGTTATAAACATAATTTAAAATCTTCAATCCAATTAATATTTTCATTTCTACGTCATCTGTTTCCTCTTTGCATACACACCTGCCTTCAACATTTGTCCATTCACAAACCACTTCAAGAAAATTTTTGTGTACAGAAATCTAAAAGATTAAGGATTATTGTCATATGCCTTTTTAGCAAAATAGAAAGGTTCAGGCTCTTGTCATAGATATTGTGTAATTAAGTCCATTTGTTGAGTGACTAACAGAATGAAAATACCGTATTTCCTTTTCGCCCTTAAAAACATATCCTTAATTCATTGATAATTGACTTTGGGAAAAATCATCCAGAATATCATCTAAAGATCCATAGGCTAAGATTTCTCTTACATAATCCATCTCACCATCATCATTTGCTTATAAACTAAAATGCTACTGCCTCTTTGCATTCATATTCTGATTTATGTAATAATTGTGAAACTTCTTCCTCTATCAATTTTCTTCTGCTTGCCATGATAGGTAAAAAATGAAAACTTCAGAATTTCAGTTGGATCCCATGAAAGCTGAAAGCAGACCACAGAGATGGTGTCTCCAATCTCCTTTTACGTCTTCCTGAAAAATGATATAATACGTTAGGCAATGAATTAAGAAAACTGAAGGATGATAAAATACTAATGATTTACGATGCTACTGCGTCATCCTTCTAGGTAATTCCATCACTCTTCAGTTTTCTTAATATTTCAGTCTTTTTCAGCATAGTTAAGAATAATTGATGAGTAATGATGAAATAATTCCTAGGATGACAAAATAACTAGATGTTTCAAGACAGGAAAAATATAAAATCACGAGGATCTCATAATGTATCTTACATTATAAAAGGGTTCCAAGGCACCCATATCACAACTGCAAGATAGAATGGGTTTTATTCCATCTTTTAAAAATAAGTGAGTTTTATCTTTGTACTTTGGAAGACTAAAAAAGAATATCCATCCATAAAGATAGATAAAATTCAAGAAATATCAATCTTTGCATAAGTTAGAAAGTGCTAAAAAACAAAATCAACTAAAATCTGATCCAATGGATCCTCAATGGTATTAATACAACTAATCTACTGGATTTGGCAGAAGTGACACCAGTGATGTGACCTGAAGCAGTCCCTATTCTTGCTCCAACCACATCCCCTCAGCCAACAGTTCCCCAGCAGCTGCCTAGCTTCACAGCGCCTGCTTCTTCTTTCCACCTGAAGGCCTCCTCTGCCTACAGACATGCTCATCCTATGCGTAGGGCAGGCTAGAAGTACCTGGAAGGAAATACTCTCAGAAGCAACCCTCAACCAATGGGGAACCAGAATTAGTGGGTAAATTCCCCAACTTCCTCACCCCACAGCAAGACAGTTCTGAGGTGTGCCCCAGTCTCTCAGTGGGTCCCCAAGAGGATTAAGTCCCAGTTGCCCACAGCAGTGGCCCTCTCATTAATGAACCATTAGCTGGCATTCCTCCCTTCCCTGTTGCATTTCCACATTCCTTTCCTGTGCCTCCTTGGACCACCTCCAAATACACTACTGGCACCGAAATTCCTAGTCTCAGAATCTGCCTTTGGAAGAACCTACAACCATACACAAGGTGAAACTTTTATCCTGACAAAGCAGCTGCAGCTCAAGAAATCATTGGTAGGGTATTTTTACTCTACCTAGAGGCCTCACCATGGATACCGTCAACCCAGAACAGAGAAAAGTGGGCTGACGTAAGCAGGCCAAACAGCGAGGAGACTAGTTAATGATGGTAGACGCAGTTTAGGAGAAATAATGCTTTTAGTGGTCATTAGAATAAGGAGCTGTCTAAAGCCATCAGAAATGCTTTATCCGTTTGACAAAAAGTTGGAATGGGCCCTTGGGAGTGACAGGTGGACGGTCTGATCTCATTTAAGGAACAGCGTGGGGCAGCAGACTAGCCTGGACTTAGATTCCATTCAGGCCCCTCTGACTCCAATTGCTGCCTTCACCAAAGGGGGATGATAAAGTCTTTACAAAGTTGCGGGGAGCACTAAATGTGCTGTAGGAGAATGCTCCGTGATGTTCATCCTCTTTGGCAAGGTAATTTGCCAGCTACCTTGGGATGTAGGCAGGTATAGAAACTCACCCTAAAGCAGATGGCCTTGTTGTGGAAGAGTCACCTGAGTCATCCCCTTTAGTCATGTAAATGAAGGCTCTGTAGGCAGCTGTGTACTGGGAAAAAAGAGTACGACAAGCCCTCTTTTGTGCTGTAAGCAGCTCTGCTCCTTTAGAGGAACTTCGGTCCTGGGAAGGAGAGGGACTCCGGTTCTGCGTCTGCGCAATGGCAGGGCTGGACCTTTCTGACTCCCAGCCCTCCTGGAGGGTTGGCACGCCGGGAGTGGCTGGGTGAGTGAACCAGGACACATGGAGTGCTGGGACCCTGGGGCTCAGGTCTAAGGGCTAGGCCCACTCCACTGTGTGTGGCTGGGGGTGGGGAGAAGGCACTGCCCTGTGAGGCATTTCAGTACCTGCAACAGCAGCAAGATCAGAAGATTCTGCCGCACCCCCAGCTCTGCCTTCCACTCAGAGGACTCCTCCACCAGCTCAGCTAGTGCACCTCCTCCCTCGGGCTCCCACCAAAGAAGAAACATCATCACCGCCTTGTCCCTGAGCCGCCTCCCTGTCATCCTTGGGCATCAGTGTAGGCGGCAGCATCTGACCTCCCGGGACAGCATTCTGGGGACCAGACCGAGGAGAGCACCTAGAGCTTACCCTCTTCAGCGAGGTTGGTCCCTGCCACCCCAGCAGCTTGGTCACTGTCAGCCATGGAGAGGCATGAAGAGACGTGACTCCTCCTCCATGCGAAGGTCACAAGCACCAAGCGATGCCTGATGACAGTGGGGAAGGAGGGGAAAGCTGCCCTGGAGTCTGGCATCTACTTCCAGCAGGAGGGGTCTTGGGCAGCACAGCTTCAAGCTGCTATCCATGCTGAACTGCACTAAGACACCAGGTGACCCAGCAGAACCCCTGCACGTGCCTGAGTGCTTACTATGTTAGTTCCCTCCCTGCATCAGTTTCCTATGGCTGCTGTAACAAATTACCACCACAGTGGCCTAAAACAACCCAGAGTTACTATTTTACAGTTACAGAGGTTAGAAGTCCAAAATCAGTCAGTGGGGCTGCATTCCTTCCCGAGGCTGAGGACAAGAGTCCGTTTTCTTGCCTTTTGCTGGAGGCCACCTGCATTCCTGGGCTCGTGGCCCCATCCTCCATCTTGAAAGCTGGCAGCATAGCAACTTCCAATCTCTCTCTGACTCTCCTTCCTCCCTTTTATATGGCCCCTTGGGATTACATTGAGCCCTGGATAATCCAAAATAATATCTCTATCTCAAGGCATTTATCACATCCGCAAAGGCCCTCTTGCTGTACAAAGCAACATATTCACAGGTTTCAGAGATTAGGGGTGGACATCTTTGGGCCGTGGCAGGGATTATTAAGCCTGCTCCATTCCCCCACACCTCATTTCCCCTTCTGACTCCCTCCCACCTTTCCTTTAACTCAAGTGTCACTAACTCCAGGCCTTCTGTTCCTCTCCCCTACATTCAGTCCCTACACTGGGGACTTGTTTATAGTCAGTCTTAGTGCCAACTTTTGTTTTGATGATTCTCAAACTAATGCTTTTAACCCCAAACTAAAGCCTCACCCACTCATCACAAACAGAGTGCATGATCTCCTCACCACCCCCAAAGTCTCACCTTGCCCCCATGCCCTGGCCACCACCCACAGCGCCTCTGGACACCTGGTCCTCCAGGCTCAAAACCCCTCCCAGCCCACCTCTTCCAAACCCCAGCCACCTTCCCTCAGCTTTGCAGTCACCACGTCCATGGTCCTCCCCTTCACCATGTGGTTTTCCCAACTTCTGATGCATTTCCTGAAAACAAGCCATCATACGCTATCTCCATTACACCATTCTCCTGGTCAAGGACCTCTAGTTATCTGTTGTTGGTTTTTTCCTACAATGAACATATATTATATTTCTGATGAGAGGAAAATGTTATTTAAAATCTAAAAAGGAAAGATCAAATCCAGTCTCCCCTGCCTTCCCACCACACACCAATCCATAAAGGTCCATGCCCTTCCCTCTCATGCTCCGCATCAGGATCCCCATCCCAAATGAGATATTCACTCATCACTTAGTGAGCACCCACCGTGTGAGGCACACACCTTGCAGAATTCAGCCTCCACCCTTACCTGGCCCATTTCCTCTCCTCTTCAACAAGTCAGCTGACCTCCTCCTCCCACAGAGGTCAACCATGATGACATAGACAAATTGGCAAAACCGTCCAACAACAAGGAGAAATAAACATAAATCTAATGAGTTTTTTCCCAAAACTCTACACATATACATATTTTAAGGGCTACTATTGATTGTGTATTTACAATATACCAAGCACCTCACAAACGTCTCATTTCATCCTAATGACAACCTTATTATCCCTGATATTTTTCCCATATTTCAGATGACGAAACTGAAACTCAGAGTGGCCAAGACATTTTCTCGTGCTTACACAGGCCTCAGTGGCACAGTCGTTTTCAAACCTGAACTTGGCTGACCCCAAAGCCTGTGTTCTTTGCCAACAGCCTGTGTTAGAAGAACTGGGTGACAGGATGGAGCTGTTCCTACAAGGCAGTCAAAAGCCTCTGCCAGTACCAGAGGCAGCAGCAGCTGGTCTCCACGGGACCTAGGTTCAAAGTTAATGGTACAACCCGAGATCTGTGGCCTCTGGACAACACAGCACTCATGAGGGGTCTGGCGCCTGAGAGGTAGGATGCCACCAACCGCAGCTCCTTCTCCAGGGTGCACTGCAGGGGGTCACACCAGGCTTGCATCCAACGGAGGAGGCAGCCTGCCCTCAGCCAGGAACACTCCCTGAATGACCACAGGGCCACTGCAATTGGCCTAAGCCTTGTGAATGTCATCCTTCCGGCAACCCACTGCTTCCTGCGGTCCTGTGTCTGTGCTGCTGGATAATGCCTCTTGGATGACCACATCTCTCTGCCAGTTAGACCACAAACATCTTGAGGTTGGAGCTCACACCCTCTATTTTCTGGCTTTTCTACCTCCCCTATAAGGTCAAAATCCATGCACAATCACACTTGTTAGTTAGGCCATTTAAATGGCCAGATGACATTGAGGGTAAAGGACTATGGATGGCCAAATTGAAGAAATTATTTTAAAATTTACTAGGATGAAACACAGATTAAGGAGAAATTATTTGTGATTGCTGTTTTCCCATGTGAGAGGTGTATTTCAATAAGAACATGTGAAAACTCTTTGGACATGTTTCATTGCTACATTTCTGCCTTTACAAGATATCTTGCACAATTAGACATCTGTGCAAAGACAGGAAAACTTGCATTTGGATGCATGTGTTAGAGGCAGGACATATAACAGAATGCTTGATAGTCCAGTCTGTGAGTTAGACAGAACTTGATTCAAATTCCATCTCTATGACTTGCTGGCTAACCATGGACAAGTTATTCCACCTCTCTGAGCCTGTTTTCTCATTTGTGAAATAGTAATTAAAAGTGCCTTCCTTGGGACCAGCCCGGTGGCATAGTGGTTAAGTTCGCATGCTCTGCTTTAGTGGCTGAGGGTTCCAGGTTCAGATTCCTGGCACAGACCTAGCACCACTCACCAAGCCACACTGTGGCGGCATCCCACATAAAATAGAGGAAGACTGGCACAGATGTTAGCTCAGGGCCAATCTGCCTCACACACACACACATACACAAAAGGTTCCTTCCTTGTTCCTATCCATTAGGATGACTATTACTTAAAAAAAAAAAATAGAACCAGCAAATAAGTGTTGGCAAGGACATGGAGAAATTGGAAGCCTTGTGTATTGCTGGTGGGAATGTAAAATGGTGCAGCTGCTATGGAAAACGGTATGGAGGGTCCTCAAAAATTAAACATAGAATTATCATCTGACCCAGCAATTTCATTTCTGAGTGTATACTCAAAAGAATTGAAAGCAAGGATTCAAACAGATATCTGTACACCCATGTCCACAGCAACATTATTCACAATAGCCAAAAGGTGGAAGCAACCCAAAGGTCCATCAACAGATGAATGGATAAACAAAATGTGGTGTAGACCTACGATGGAATATTATTCAGCCTTAAAAAGGAAGGAGATTCTGACACACGGATAAACTTTGAAGACATCACACTAAGTGAATAAGGCAGACACAAAAAGACAAATATTGGATGAATCCACTTATATGAGGTACGTAAAGTAATCAAAATCATAGACACAGGAAATATAATGGTGGTTCCCAGGAGCTAGAGGAAGGGGGAAATGCGGAGTTATATTTAATGGGTATGGAGTTTCAGTTTGGAAAGATGAAAAAGCTCTGGAGATAAATGGTGGTGATGGTTGCACAACAATGTGACTATATTAATGCCATTGAATTGTACACCTAAAAATGGTTAAAATGGTAAATTTTATCTTATGTATATTTTACCACAATAAAAAAAAGTGTGCCTTCTTTGTAGTTTCGTTGTGAGGGCTAAATGCAGTAACACTGGTTAAGCAGCTGAGAGTGTCTGGCGCATAGTAGGGGGTTACTACATTGTAGATACCACCATCACTGGCTTTGGTCCTGAGAACCAGTGGCCGCATCTTGACCAACCCAGGACCTATAAGCAGGACTGAACAAGAGCAGAGAAACCCCAAACTGAGACCTGCGGAGATTATAACTAGAGAGAAAAATAGAAGGATGACAGGCCCCTGGGAGACATAAGTCCCCAAAGCACCCCAGGATGATACGAGGAGGCTCTAGAAGAGACCAGGAGAGAAAAAATCTACAGGACATTCATTTGAAAGAGGGCCAGGCAGGGTTGCCAGAAAAATACAGGATGCCCTGTTAAATTTGAATGTCAGATAAACAAATAATTTTTTGGTAATAAGTAGATCCCAAATACTGCATAACCCTGTTTTCTTGTATGGGCCATACTTATACTAAAAATTCATTCATTGTTCATCTGACATTGAAATTCAACTGGGTGTCCTATAATTATATTTGCTAAATCTAGCAACGCTAGCCTCTGTCCTCAGCACTTTACACCAAGTCACTTTAGAATGACTATAGATCCTAGAATATCCTGGTATCTAATGGTATCTAACAATCTGGACGGGGCAGCGGTTGGGGAGCAGAGGATGGGACAGGATTCTTGCTTTGCAAATTTATTCTTTCACGATTGAGGTCCCATAAATAGCCAGCTCCCTTAACCATCTTCACATAGAAATTAGTTTTTAAAACTTAAGTTTGCAGCCCCACTTTTAAAGGAGCCGCCTGCCAAAGCTTAAGGCCCTGCAAGCCACAGTCCCAAAAGCTGTGGTTCTTCTGGCTTCTGAAAGCAGACGAGGAGGGTAACCACTACCACTACTGCAGACTGAGGGGTCCGGTCAACAAGGCCCAATTGCCACCTGCGCCCTGAGGGTCTGGTCTCCTCCCCCCAGACCGGCTTCAGTTTCACAGCCCCAGCACTGCCTACCCAGGCTGCCGCAGCCACTTGCATAAAGGGAAGTCAAAGATTCCTCTGAAAGCAGAGACCTAGAATGGGCTTTGTCTATGTAAAACCAAACACAATTCTCCCGCCTTAGCCCTAAACTGATTAAAAGCTGGAGTCATTCATTTTGTTTTGAGAAGTGCCAGGGTTTTATGCTCCAGGTCCCCTTTCCCTCCTATTTCCAGCTGCTGGGGCACATCACTGTGAAAGACCACACACCAGCAGGCCCAGCACACAGAGGCCTGGCGGAGATTAAACCCCAGGCTCAGGGGAGGGCCCCATGCAGAAGGGGAGCTGAGCATGGAGAGGGGAGTAGCTGAGCATGGAGAGGGGAGCAGCTGAGCATGGAG